>NW_024038571.1:0-26228 GCF_016077235.1 Cyprinodon tularosa | reverse complement strand
GCCGCGGACTCGTCCCCGCGGCTCCCCGGGGCGCCGGCATGGCGGTGGCTGGGGGGCTTCCTCGTGGCTGTCTCTCCTCCTGCCTTGGTGGGGTCTGATTTCCGGGGCTGGCCCCGCCTTGGTGCCTTCGCTTCTGGGGTCCCCTTGGGCGCCTGGGGCTTTGGGTCTCCCGGCGCTGGACTCAGTGCTCTGGGGGGTGTGCCTCTCCGGCTCTCCACAACCACTATTGAGCATTTTTTTCTATGGTTAAAACTTTACATGCACAAGTTGACCCTCACAAACAACTACAGGTGCTAGGCTTCAGGTACTTAGAGATTCACTTCCAAACAGAAACCCCACATTCATATCTTCAGGTAACACAGAGTACATGTCAGACTTAATAATATTACTTTAGTGATAGTTTCAAGGTGTTTGCTTTATTGTATATCTCGTACCATGTTTTTTGGTTGTGCTGTTCTTCTTTTTTTTTTTTTTTTTTTTTTTTTTTTTTTCTCCATCTCATTACAGGTGTTGAAGCAGACCGAAAATGTTTTGTCATTGTCTCCTTCCTATCTCCTCTTTCTTTCATCTTTTGTCCTGTTTTTTTCTTTTTCTTTTTCCTTCTTCTTCTTCTGTTTTTCTGCTCTACTTACATTGCAGTGTCCATATGAACTGTAAAACTCCCTGCATAATTATAATAAAGCAATTTATATACATGAAACAAGTGGAGCGGTATGGCAATTGCGATACCGCTACACTTGTGAAAGTAAAATCTGTTGGGCTCCTTTTGGCATCAAGACAATTATTCTTATTGCCACCTTGCCAGACAGGACACTGTAAAAAAAAAAAAAAAAAAAAAAAATATTCACAGATGTTCTCCATCCAGTCTGACTGTGCTTGAGCTATTTTGTTTAGAAAAATGTAAATATTTCAGTCATACAAGGCTGGATTTAGACTGAGAAGTAGTCCAAAAGATGGTACTAGAAGGTATGTTTAAGAAATATTTCTTTAAACATTATTAATGGAAAATAGAAAACAGAAATTGTTTTCCAGCAATGGAAAACAACATGCTACTTTGTGTTGGTCTATCACATAGAATCCAAATGAAATCTTTGATTTTTTTCCTTTTTTAATTTATAAAATTCATAATAAAGACAGACAGGATACACTGGGTACAAAAAGAAGGCAGAGGAGGATGAAAGTCAGAAAGGGAGAGTAATCCAAGAACATCTGTCTCTCATCAACAAAAAAGGAGAAAGTCAGCAACTCAGAAAAGCTCACTGGACAAAAAAAAACTTACCTCACACACACACTGGCACAAACACAAACACACACAAACAGGTGGAGCTGTTTTCTCCAGGTGTTCTGCTTTAACACACAGTGGAAAACTACCGAGTGAGTGTGGATAAAAGACGGAGAAAGATGACAGGGAGAGAACTACAAAGGATCTAAGACTAAACACAGTGAGGGGGGAAAGGAGACAAAATGAGTCATAAAAATAAAACAAAGTGTGTATTGGAGAAAAAAAACACTGAAACAGGAGCAAGCTTTTAAAGCAATACAGGTTTCTGATCCAAACTGACCCTTTAGGAAGAAGGAACAGTGACCATTTCAGATTGATTTTGTTCAAAAACCAACTTAAAAAGAAAAGACGGCTTTAATTGCAACAGTAAAACGCACATGATAATAAGTCCCTCCATTTTAAAATCACTTTTAGCTCACTATAAACAGTCAATTTTACCAAAGAACCTACAACACTGCGAAACATCGATTTTCATTAGGGAAGTGATGTTTTGAAACACCTAAGTTCAAAAATAGCACTTAGATGCTTTTAACTGTTCTAATATGTTGATAAACGGCCACATTATTATTATTATTATTATTATTATTATTATTATTATTATTATTATTCCAAAGTTATTTTCTTTTTAAAGAAGTTGGGTCACATCAATATGAGCTAATTTAATTCTTTTTTTAAACTAAAGTGACATTTTATACAACTAAACAAAAAAAATGCCAAATATAGGATTTTTATGAGCCTTGAAAAAATCCTTTGGATTCCTGGGTTTTCCTCGAGATTCTTACTTTTAAAACATGCAGGATTTCCACAGAATCTTTAAAGTTCCAAAATGCATTGGTCCAAAAAAAAAAAAAGTCTTAAATTCCTCCAGATTTTCAATACTAGGTCCCTAAATATATTAAGTTATACCTTTAATTACTAACTTTGTTAACTTAACTTCTAATATAAAAAAAAAATGAATTTGTTTATTGCACTGCAATTCCTATTATGGAAATAACTACAAGGTCAATGATGCATGAATGCAGCCCTGGTGGAATTAAGTGACTACTGGACATACCATCTTTGGGTGGAAGATTCATAGTTATAAAACCTTTTTCTTACTCTATTAACTCAATTTTTTCCAAGCTTTGACATTCAAACATTATACAGCCTGCTCTAGCCTCCCCGTTGTTCCTACATCCCGATTGTGTCAGGAGTATACAAACATCAATAGATGGTTTATCTAGTTTACTCCTTTAAGTAATTGGAATCACATTAAAGGGAGTGCGCTTAATGCTTCACATCGGGCTTCTTAGAAGTATATGAATGAGAGTCTCCAGCAAGTTGTGAATGGATTTCCAACAAGTGTGAGAAAACATAGATTGACAGAGTCGGACAAAATAGGCAGAAAGAGAAAAACACAAAGAGTGGCTGAAACAGTAAAAAGATTTCCAACCGTGTCGGAGCAGGGAGAACAGGAGGTGAGGGAGCTTTCTGAAGCCGGGGTGAGGAAGAAAACACTGACGGAGGGAGGTGTGGAGAAAGAGACAGAGAGCGCTATTAAAGACGAGCTGAAGTGGCGTGAAAGGAGGGGAAAACAACAAGATGATTCAGCGTGAAGGGAGAGAGAAAAAGGAAAACAACCTGTGGCCTCGCACCACCCTGCCTGCTCTCCAGGGACTAGCCTTGTGAGCGTACTTGATTACACAAACATTTTTCTTTTTGTATGAAGGTTTTGAAGAAGTGAGGAACAGGCAAATATTCCAATTTAAAGGATTTACGAGATCTCTGCTGCCATCTGAGGATATGTTTTCCTCACAGACACAAACACAGCTCAACACGTGCTGCTCTTCCCATTTTCTATAATTACTATAGTCATTACACATGGCCAATAAAGAGACGAGAATGCTAACAGTTTACTAATGACATGATAACTGTAATTAGAACATCCTGCCGGACATACTAATTGTCCTTTCCTTTTTTTTTTTTTACATGAGGCCAATACACAGGGAGAATGTGCCAAAGGATAATTAGCTTGAATATTATTCGCTCTTTATAAAATAGGTTGTTGATGCTACTAGAAGACCCCCCTCTTATTTGAGCCCCTCTGTTTTATTAGATTTAAAGAGCGATGTTCTCTCATTAATGCAAGACCCCTCTCTGCATTTTTGGGACAAAGCCAGGCTTGTTCCTAGCGTGGGTTGGACTCTGTCAGGTCAATCAGTCGTGATTTTAATGGACTCTGATTATGGTTTGTGAACCAAATGGTCTCATCTCTGCCATTGCAGGCAATTGTTAGTTATCCTTGTATCTTTGGGGTACCACCTTCAAAAAGAAGTGGTGAGAAGAAGCAGAAAGGCACAGGAATGCTCCCTGCAGGGTCAGTCACTTCATTACACTGAGTTGTTTAAATCTTGGGACTCCTTTGGACGTTATTGCAGGAGAGGATTCCATGACTTATTCAATGACTGACACCTTGTCTAATAAGGGAGCTGCTGCGGTTTGTCATTTCTAAAAATGATCTGAGCTACAAAGTGATGTTCAACATTGACTATCCAGTCTTCATTCTACACCTCAGCTGGAGTTGTAAGATAAGGGTTGTGAAAGAACGTGCAAAATCACAAACCCAAGTTTTTAAACCGACTTGTTTCATTGGTTGGGTGGGTTCAGCCTAAAAGATGTGAAGATTCAGAAAAATGCTGCTGCTCCTATTTGAGTCAGTAGAGGGTGTTTCATAGTTTAATGGAGGCACATTGTGACTTCCTCCATTTCAGACAGCTGGGAAGGTCTTGTTTTCCTTTTTATACCCATCAGCCTACACAACTAACAGATATAATGTTTAAAACAGGGGTTTTAAACATTGGACCCCCAAACTGATGGCGAGATGGAGCGGGGACCCCCTAATTATATATAGTGCATGACAGTGTTCTATCAAACTGGTCCTATAGTCACTCTATTGCAGGTGGAGTAATGTAAGGAAAGTATTCTTGCCCTGGGATTATTAAAGTATTTCTGATTCTGATTCCTCATTGATGGGACAGGTGTTTTGAGTGAAATGGTGCCCAGCTTGAAAGAGCTCCTGTGTGTCACTGAATGTGTGCAT
Organism: Cyprinodon tularosa; assembly: GCF_016077235.1. Classification (NCBI taxonomy): domain Eukaryota; kingdom Metazoa; phylum Chordata; class Actinopteri; order Cyprinodontiformes; family Cyprinodontidae; genus Cyprinodon; species Cyprinodon tularosa. Next base: position 21,867 of record NW_024038571.1, on the reverse strand, counting down.
TGATGACTGAAAGACATCTTCTGCCTCCATTTATCTCTTTACTAAAGTGTGTTGAATTCATGTTAATGTGGATTTAAAGACATTTCAATTAGTGGAAAAAAATGCAGGGGGGGATATAATAAAAAAGACTAATCAAACAAAATTTTCACGACCCCCATGAAGTACCTCCCTGGACCCCCTAGGGATCCCGGACCCGGACCCCCTGTTGAAGACCTCTGGTTTAAATTAAATACATTGAGCAAATGGTTGAAGCTCATCCTTTGGATATTTTAAAGGTTTTTAACTACTTGCATGTGACTATAAAGAAAAATAAAGAAAAGGAAGCCTAGTAGGTCTTATCTTCATGTGAGAAGTCTGATGAAAGGAGATAGCCAGTAATCCTTAAACCTAGAGGAAAACACCTGCTACCAGCATAGTAATTAAACCAAAACCTGAGGAAAATCTCCAGCTAAGAATCACCTGCTACCACCTACCACCTCAAACTCTTACAATAATTTAGAAATGTTTGATTTGCCTTCAATTCTGCAAGTTACACTTGATGAGAAAACTTCAGCTTAGATTAAAACGTTTTCTTTATGTTAACTGTATAAATATGATGAGCGATCCAATAAATAGTAGGATCTTCGAAAGAAAATGTGATCTAAATCTTTTTATTTTTTTCTAAAGAATAAATCAGTCTCTTACCTACAGTACATCATAATCAGAGTTTATTTAATGCCCTACCTTGGCCAGAAACCCTCCTGAGCTCAGCAGAGAAGAGGAATAAATCTGGATTGGTTTACTGCAGGTGGCTCCACTCAACTACTGCTTCACACCCAGCTGCTCTCCTCTTGTTACTCTAACACCCTATAATACTACCTCCGTTTTTTCCCTTTACCTCCCTCTTTCTATGCCCTTAAACATGCAAGATGCTTTGCACTACTTATATTTTCTCCTTCCTCGCTCTTACTTTTACTGCTCCATTGATTCACAGCCCTCTGCTGGGAGCAAAGTTTACAATTCCTCCAGGTAAGTCACTGTAAATAGATTGTATTTTATGATTTCCTTCCCTCTGCACCTGTGAATCAATGCATCTGACTTTCCAGCCATAATGAAAAACATCTCTAGTGAAAATTTAGAGATATCCAGAGAAATACTCACATAGGCCTATACACTAAAGGGCTTTTTAAAACTTTATCTGCTGAATGTTTACGTTGAATATATCATGAATTATTCTGGATTAAACACTTACTTAAAAGTGATTAAAATAAAAAGTTCAAAATTAGTTTAAATATCTGGCACATCTTTAATATTTTAAGCTTGAAGTTTACTTTCTGGTCAGATTTTACAGGGGGAAAAAATCAGATCTAAATCCAGGGCATTGGCATCAAAGAAATCCTATTATGGTGCAAAAGAGTTGAGACTAAGGTTCACCTTCCAGGGTGAAAGACATGTTAAGGATACAACCAGAGAAACAGTTGAATTCTTTAGGTCAGGTGTTAAACTTCAGTTGTTTTGAAACTCTAGTTGAAGTCCAACACACGAGTCACATTAACAGGTCTTATTAGGTAAGACTCAGTAGAGCGTACATGTAGGCGAAGCTATTCACCCATTAAAGGTGTTTGGGAGTTGGGACACATCTAAAAGTTGCAGAAAACTGGCCCTCATATATTGGAGTTCAAAACCTCTGATTTAGACCAAGGTATATTTATTTAGAATGGTTTCAGGTTTTTATCATTTGTGCTTTTTAAAGACATTTCTGAAATCTCAATCGTAACAGGTCCAAAGCTGATAGAACATATCATAAATAAGCCATTTCCCTTTTCCTTCTAATTCCTAGTTATCATACTTATCATCGAAATACATATTAAAGGGAATATAATGATGCAAATGAACAGGTTGTGACTGAAACACAGAGGAGACATAAAAAATAGGGAGGTAGACATGAAGAACAAAAATGAATATATGAAAACTGCTTAAAACTGACAGAACAAACATGGAGATGATTACAAGAATCAGGTGAGTCCAGCGAAACTGAATCGAATGGACATGAATAAGGGTGCAACAACTTTGACATAAAAATATCATTGAATCCGAGCAGCAAACAATGACAAACCAAAAGTAATAATCCAGGGATAACAGTGCTGCTAGGTGTTGATCTGTTAATACTTCCCATTAAAATACATTAGTGTTTGTGGCAGTAACGTAACAAACTGTCTAAAGGTTGTCGATACTTTGGCAGAGCACTGCATGTTTGTGGCAGGGAGTTTAAATGGAGTAAAGCTCATTAGACGAACAAATGAAATGGATGATTTGTTTTATTGATGGCACACAAAGCACTATGACCCAGCCTGATGTAAGAATTAATTATTACAAACTGAACCCACAAGTAGGTTAAGACCTGATCATGCAAGCTTTCCTTCAGTTTGTGCACCCGCAAATAACTGCTATAGCAACTACTGAAATACAAAAACAACTCAAAAGACATGAATCATTCACTTTGCAATTCACCGGTATACTTGTGGAGTTGTCTGCTCCCAGTCCACTTTAGACTTTTAAAATTGCCCTAAGTTGGGTGGGTGATATCATATCAATTATATTAATAACATAAATCATACCCGCGTTCTACCTGTGGGCAATTTGAGTACTTCTAACACTGTGTATGGTGGTGATCCTGTTTCATCATCCAGCATATTTCAGGAGAGACACTATAGAGGCAGACAGCTGGTCTTGAGTGGCCAATTATGTCCGTTTATCTCCCTTCCAGGCGCAGCTGTGATCAAACAGAATGAAGAAACAGGATCAAACAGCAAGGCTAAAAATCCCTCTTCCGTTTGGATCGCTTCTTTTCCTCAGCTTCACTCTGTCTCTGTTACTCTCTTCATTTCTTTACCTCCATCTCCTTCTGCCTCCTGCAATGTATTCATATATATTTTTATAAAGAGGCACTTCTACATCCTACCGTGTCTTCCTCGCTCATCTCTCGGAAGACAGCAAAGGAGAGGCTTTTTTAAAGGTTTAGTGCTGAGGAAGCTTAATCCTGCAGAGGATCTGGATGCTCAACTGGCACGCTGAGTGCCACAGGGAGAGCTGGAGGAGAGCTAAAGGGGGAACTTTCATCTATTGTCAGTGAATAATCTGAACCAATGGACCAATCGATCTGCCAGAGATAAGAATCAACCAACTGTATCTGTATGATTGGCAGGTTATATGATGAAAAATCAGTTTATTCATTTACATTATGATGATAATCAAATGCATCCAAAATAAGTATATCCTTGGTCTAAAAATACACCCGAATCGAAACACCAAGGGGAGGCATAGAAAACCCGGAATTACAAATGGTCAGCTCCTGAACTACACTGGAAAAATGATCTAGAAATAAGTAAGAATTAAGTGTATTTACCCTTAATTTGAGCAGGTAAATGAGATAGTTTGCCAATGGAATGGGTATGTTTACTCTTAAAAATAAGATAATTAGATAAAATGCACTTAAAATAAGACATTTAAAATGTGTTTTCTTATTTTAAGTGTAAATTGTCTTGTTGTATTGGCAAAATGTCTATTTTTCCTCCTCAATTCAAGAACAAAGGCACTTATTTTAAGAAAAAATTACTTATCTAGATTTCGATTTTTTTCTAGCGTATGAATCTCTAATTCTGTAATTCAAATTTCTATACTTCTCACTTAAACTGTGTGTAGATAGATAGATAGATAGATAGATAGATAGATAGATAGATAGATAGATAGATAGATAGATAGATAGATAGATAGATAGATAGATAGATAGATAGATAGATAGATAGATAGATAGATAGATAGATAGATAGATAGATATCTCTGCTGAATTTAGATAATGAACCCTGCTTTTTTCACTAGCTCAGATCTCGCCGATAGAAGGAGCGCATGTGTAAAATAGTGCGTTACATCCACGTTGGTTGTGCTGCCCGCACGGTGCTGCGAATCTGGAGCGCAAGATTCACTGTGCGTAAAACCTGGGCACATGTGAACATGCACGGTAAATATGCCTAAATGTAAGATTCTTTCTGGGCAGTAAGCATGGTGTTGTCTCAGAAGCAATTGAGCATAAAAAAGTGAAATTCAGAAGTCATACTAACATGGGATGCCAGGGAGAACCCCGTAGAGTTTAGGAGCTGACCTTCTTCAACAGGCAGCTTCACTAGCACCTATCTGCAGAATTGGCTGATAAAAACTAACAGCCTTTTAGACTTTTAAGATAACTTTTAAGAAATATCAGTATTTTCTCATGAATGAGGACATACCATGGCCGGGTTTGGTAGTTATTGAAGATTTCAGCAGATATGAGCACAAAATCTATCAGCGGATCCGCTTGGAGCAGCAGCGGACTGGACAATAGCCACCCATAAACTGCACCTTGATTTGTAGATTGTTCAAATATATAATGAGGTTTCCTCAAATTTTACTTCCAAGTCTCTAAGAGATAGAGGTGCAAACTGTTGCAATTGGAAGATTTAAGGAGACTTTCCTCCCAACTGCTTAAAATAAACCCAAGAGTAATATTTTTGTTATACACAGATTATTTTTAATGAAATGTATTTCTATCAGGACTCGTTGAAAATAAAATAATTTGAATTGAAAATCGAAACAAATATAGACCGATATATTCTATCAAACTCTTCGTTTCCGTACAGAGAGCGCTTATTGGCAATTTTATTGGAAAGAAACATGGATTTACGCGGGAGCCAAAAGTGTCAAACTTACCTCCTTCGTCAGCTTTTAGTGCTGAAGGCAGAAGAAGAGGCAGAATACATCCAAACAACAATAAACATGAATCCATCTTTTCCCCTAAGGTGTCGAAAAACCAAAAAAAAAAAAAAAGAAGAAAAGAAAAGAAAAAGAAAAACACTCTCCTGTTGGTATTTATTTGTTTTTTTCTGGGTAAAAAAAGTGTTCCGATCCTGAACTTTCCAGTCCTTTTTCTCAGTTCCTTCAGAGTCAACAATCACAATCCAAACGCCGGATTAAGTCTGTCCTAAAATGCACATTCGGCTCTTGTAAACAGTTGAAACCAGTTATTGGCACTGCTTATTTTCAGTAGAAACCCACGATCAATGCAGCATCATTTGAAATCTGCCGGACATGAACTGCAAACACAGTTTTATTCCAGCGAAATCCATGTTGGTGCGCACAGTCCGGGTATACCCGAGTGATAAAACGCGTCTTGGAGATGATGTTGGAGAAAAGAAATACTGAAATAAATGTAAAAGAAAAAAAAGTCTAACTTGTTGACTAAGACGAGCCAGCAGGAGAATATTGAAAGAAATCAACGGAAATTTTAAACAGAAAATGTCTTAAAATCGGTGAAATATCTTTAAACCTTCCTTTACAACTCTTGAAAAGGGGCAAATTCTCATGTTTAATGTTCCTTTTTTATGTGCGGCCCAAACAGCACTTAGTTCTTAGGCAAATGAAAAGTGTATCTGTAAGGTGCAGATCCAGTTCCCGTGCGTAAAACTGCCCCGTAGAAAAGAAACGTGGTTCCTCTCCACTCCTCCTGCTCTTGGAAAGCTGTGCGTCTCTCCGCTGCAGCCCTGTCCTCTCCACTACACTCCCTCTGCTCCTCCTCTTTACGCGCAGTAGCAGCAGCAGTCCTTGTGCTTCTGTGTGTCTCTCTCTCCCGGCAGGCAGGCTAAGGCAGTGAGCTCCTTCCTCCCCGATCTCCTCCGGGTTTGTGGCTCCGAGCAGGACTGCTCACCCAGTTCACCCTGTTTCGGTGCGCGTGCACGCCGTGCATTCGAGAGCGTGTATCCGATTACAGTAGGCACCTCGGTCCGCCTCCATGTGGCCCCTAGCTGATTAAAGAGCAGCCTCATCTTGTCTCTTTTTGCATGATCACCTCTTAACATCCTACACGTTCTTACACCTTCATTTTGCTCTTAGATTTTTTTGTTTTATATATATATATATATATATATATATTTATATATATATGTATATTTATATATATATATATATATTTTGCCTTTGCTCTTTTTTGAAGCATTTCATCTTCCACATTTGTTGTATATGCATTTCCAAAGTAGCATAATGAATGAAAAACTTTTTCCCGTGTCTGTATCTTCATTTGAAAAACATAATTAACTATGCTTTATTTAGATTTTATAGGATAATTACAATAGTTATGCAAAATGTATGAAAGATGAATTTTAGCAACATTTTTGTTTATCATTTCGTAGATGCTATTTGGGAATAATGTCTCTAGCTTTGTCACATCCATAGTGTATAGGATTTCCTAAAAGAGCGCGCCTGCGAGTTCACGACGCTACGGAAACCGCGGCAGACCAAACCAGAGGAAAGTGCGCATTCAGCGTCTGCTCTGCCGATAATGCAAGCGTAGAAGAAGAAATGTGCTGTTTACCTGTGCAAAGAAAGAAACAACGAAAGAAAAATGTCTGAGGACTTCAGTGTTGAGGAAGAGCATGAGTTCTTTGCCGAGCTGAATGCGCACTTTCGTCTGGTTTGGTCTGCCGCGGTTTCCGTAGACTCGTGAACGCGCTTTTAGGAAATCCTATACACTACTGTTTATGCTCTAAAAACATTCTAAATGACTTCGTTTCGAGTAAATTATGGACGCTACCCACTCAGGACACTTGGAATACATTGGACGAGCAGTATGGAGGAATATTGACACGTTTTTTGTGGACTTTTATGGACCTTTCTGCCTCGGGCACCATAGACCTCCATTATTTGAATGTCAGCAGACAGCAAGAAGCCTCCCAGATCTCCAGATGCATTTGAGATATCAAAAAAGTACTCTAGAGTGCTGTTCAGCATGGGGGTGAGTAGAAAATGAAGGCTAATCATGTTTTGGGTGTACTATTCCTTTAATGTCCAATGGTGTTGACAAAAACTCAGGACATAATTTCAATTCAGTTGAAAAATACATAAAGATGATATTTTATTACATTTATTGATAATCATGAAATTTTGTATTTGAATACTTTTGTTAGTTGTGGCATTTTATTTCAGAATTCTTTTAATGATTTTAAACAACTGTAATGTATTGATATATGCACCAGGACAAGGGCTTTAACCGACACCGTCAAAATAATATATAATTTAGAATAAAAAATATTAATCAAATGTGATGACACATTGTGATCCCGACATGGCCCAGGTTCATTTTTCCAGTGATATGAAGGAATTATATTTTGTGTATATTTTATTCAAATTCCATACTTTATCCACCAAACATTTTTTCCCCTCATTTAAAGTATCACTGAAATAATAAACGCACAATCATTCATTCAGGTATTGTAAGCATCCCTTACTTAGGATCTGTAAAGCAATTTATTTTCTTGTCATTTAGGCCTCCCTCTTCTGGACAACCAGTGGGTTCAATATTGCCAACCCACTACTTGCTGTTTTTTTTCTATTTCTGTCTGTATTTTTATCCGTCAGCTGTGGGTACAACATATCTTACCATCATGGATGGAATATAAATGAGTGAATGACTGAGTGTAGTGTGAAGAGCTTCTTCTAAGCCATCTTCTTCTAGCTATCAGCACCTGGTTCATAGTTCTAATTCAAAGGCCAGAACTACAGCTGCTTTACATCAACCATCTGTTTTGGAACTGATGCCCAAGCAGGGATGATGGCTTTTTTTTATAAAGTTTAATGGAAAATCTCACAAATTGTCAAGAATAGCGAGGAATTCCAATTGAATCCCCCAAAAAATGTTTTAGAAAGGCAACTTCTGCTTGAGGGAGCTGTAATGGAAACTAAATGTACATGCAGGTTAGGCTCCCTTTGTTATCAGACTGGTTAGAGCCGTTGCTCGCTGAAAAATGTTTCGGTTACATGCATGAAGATGTTAATTGTTTTTCTTTAGTTTGACGTAAACTGCTTCCTTTACCTCCCTCTCAAACTATCTGCACAAACCTAGTCTTACTCATCCTCTGTTGTATCTAGATTACACCAGTAAGGAAATTGAAGAAGTAAATGGATCACTTACAATAACATTCCATAAGTAAATGGATGCTTATCACCCATTTATTATTCACACATGCTTATCTGTGTAGGATCACTTGGTCATAACTAGGGGGAATTTTTAGAAACCATTAATGTAGGAAGAAGGACAGTCGAGTACCCAGATGGAACCCATGCAAAACCCATTCTAAAAGAACCTCTAGGACAGCATTCAAACCCAGAACCTGCTTGGTGTCAAGCAACATTTAGGGCAAACATTTATAGAAAGCTGTTTGTCCTGAGGATTAATGCATGATTTCTCCTTAAGAGTGACTAATTCATAAGTCTTCCAAACTGGTCCTTATGACACTCTGCTAGGGTTTATGAATGCAATTACACATTCACACACATGCCAGCAGAAAAAAAAAAGCTGAGCTGTTAACCAAGGACACATGGGTCAGTAGGAAACAGGATCTGAACAGGTGGTGAAGTAATATACAGCATGCTAAACAGACATGGTTTACATGCTAAGGTGATGAGATTTCTGTTCTCTTCCCATGAGATTCAGATTTTTAAACCATATTCTAGTTAAAGTCTTTCATTACAGCTGCTCACACATTTTATATCCTTTCCCCTGCCTGCTGCTCCCTCTCCCTCAGTGGTGTAATGGAGGGAGTCCGTCAGTGGGAGGTGTGTTTTAGCAGCACCAGAGCTCTGTGGTCTGACAAACCAAACCCGCCTCAGCTCCCGCTCTGCCTTCCCAGGGCACACCCTGCTCACATCCATGCACAGATGTACACACATACAGGCCATAATGACACAGCTGAACGTACCACTGACCACTCAGTAAAACAAAATCAAGACACGCACCCAGGTCTCGTGGGAAGAAAAGCCCTTTAAAACTCCTTTATGACAGAGAAGATAATCACAAGATAGCTGATCCTGTTTTTACATAGAGTGATGATTATTTATAGTCCCTTGAACTTTGTGACACAAAATTTTCTGAGAGCGGACCAGGACATGTGATATGGTCCTCATAGATGGCAGCTGATTTCACTGTTACAGTGCTGCATCAGCGTAGTGGACAGGTACAGCAGCATGCAAACTACCACTCAGGTATTTTCCAGTATCTTGAGAGTCCGCTTGCTATTTTTCCATGACACATTAGTGAAGTAACTGTTACCCAACTCCACCTTGGGTCCCTCTGCTTCTGTGACCTCTGTGACCTCTCTCCTTTTCTCGCCCCTCCTTTTGCCTTCTGTCCTGCTCCTTTCCATTGAAACTAAACCCACCATTTCCACCAGGTCCTCTGGAATCTGTCAGGTGATGAGAACACATAGCAGTTATGTAGTCAATGCTGAATTCAGATGCCTCAGGTTCAGTTTGAGTATGTCTGATTTTAAAAACAAAAAAAAGGCTGCTCAGTGTTTTAATTTATTTATTTTATCATATAGTATAAATCTTCCTTCATATTGTGAAAGTGAACAATATTTTCAATAGAGTTGGAATTAAATCCTCAATTTGTTTTTGGTATTGTAGAATTATTTTAATCCACAGCAAAGTCCATCTGCTGTTCTTTGGCTTTAAATTTTTTGTATTTTCCTCTGATACTCAATGCTCTCATAATAAAAAGTGCAGTGAAACAAGACTTTTCCAGTCATTCTCATCTATTTTGCTTTCCTTGCAGTAGTAGACTGGATTTCCCAGAATGAACTACTGAAATCATCAACACCCCAATTAAGGATGTCATGTAGACGTGCTGTTCTTTGCAAACAGCTCTCCATCTTAGTTAAAACTGTTAACAGAGAAACTGCAATGCATTTTTGCTACACTCCATTTAGTTAGAGAAAAGCAACAGAAGAAAGTTTGCTTCATCCAAGTACAATTAGCAGAATTGCTGGCAGAAATATTAGAGAACATTGATTTATTAGAGTTTTGTCCCTTTAGGATTTTGCTTAATGGAACAACACAAAACAGCATTTAAGGATGATGATGCATAGTTTTTTTTCTCCAAAAGAGGAACAAAAGAGTGGAATGCATTACTTTTCGTTTTGTACTCTTTACTCTGAAGCCTCTAAATGAAATCAAGTAAAACCAATTGCTGTCCGTTTTCCAAATCAATAGAGTCAGTCTGTGTCTAATCAGTAAATTCTTAAAAATCAAATAGGTGCAATGATAAAGCTGTGGAGAAAATTAGGTGATAAAAAGCTTTAGACTTTTCATAGAGAATAGTTTAGTTTGTTGCTACTGCCCGTCCATCCGTCCATCCATCCATCCATCCATCCATCCATCCATCCATCCATCCATCCATCCATCCATCCATCCATCTACCCAATAGTCCATCCATCCATCCATCCATCCAATAGTCCATCTGTCCATCCATCCGTCCATACATTTATCGGTCCATCTATCCATCCTTCCATCCAACCATCCAACTGTCCATCCGTCAGTCCATCCGTCCATGTCACAGAGGGTTGGTGACTACTTCCAGCAGTCTATAGCTTTACACTGTCTATCACAGAATAGGACACCACAAAACCATTCATGACCACATGGGCAATTTAAAGACACAAATTAACCAAACAGTCAACACAATATAGTAATATGGAAGCATAATGTTACAAGTCTTTCTATACGTTTTGCAGATAAATCTATAAAGCATATTATACGTTGGGTTTTTTGACAACTCTACACTGACATCCTTAAATAAATTCCACTGTACCCATTCATTTAATGCAGCTTTTCTATGATAGGAGAATATTTTACAGAAACCTGCTCTATCAATCACCTAAAAAATCTGAAATGTGCACAAATGCAAACCCTCAAAGAGCAAATGTCAGAGATTCATCCAAGATGCCCATGGTAATTCTGTAGCATTTCATAGCTCAAAAATCTGAAGACAGCATATCTATCTGACATGTACTCTACTGATATTGACAACGGAAATCCTCCAGCTTGGCACAAGACATTTAGGGGACCCAGCAAACATCTGGTAGAAGATGCTCCTGTCAGATTAGACCACATTTGGCCATTTTGGCCTTGTGAAAAATTTGTTTCAAAAATGACACCATTAATAACCCTGATACAATCTTTCCCAGAGTTAAACATGGAGGTGGAAGCATTAAGTTGTTGGCACTTTACGTGCTTTTTTAGCAGAAAAGTGAAAGTGGTTCATAAGATGGATAAAACTAAATACAAAATGCAAGGCTCCTGTAACAACATTGAAGGATGTGGTTCTTAACATGACATATAGTTAAAGGTTTAGGCGGTAGACATGGTACTGTATTTAAGCTTGACTGAATATTCTTATTAAAACCTTCAACTGCTGCAGGTTGTGATCAAGTTTCTGATTTACCTTTCCCGCTGTACATTAATCTGTTAGATGTGTTCAATGACCCAAATTCAGACTCATTTAGCTGAGCTTCAGCATTCAGTAAAGCATAGATATATAAAAGAAACTCTGCAACATCTTTATGAAAACATTTGTGAGGGTGTGTTTTTAACCAAGCTGTGAAACCAGGCGACAGAAAGGTGATCCCTGCTTAGCGTCGAGGAAAGAACTTCTTGGTTTATTTTTTCAGAAGCTAAGACTGGTTCTGTCTGCACCTTGATGACATCCTGCTCTACTTCAGTCCTCTCCTGTTTGGCTCCTATGATGACTGATCCTCTGACTTAAAATCTGTGCTCTTGTAATTCTCATTTTCAACTCTTCATTCTAGCTATTACTTCCTGTTTTGGTCTTCATTCGTGTTTTATATCTGACTGCCTATTTAAAACTATAAATATTTTTCTTTCATTTCTTACTGTATGATGTAGATCTGAGTGCAAATTTCCCTTGAGAATTCGAAGCAGTTATACTAGAACCTTAATGGGAGCAAATGTGGTTTTCATTTTTGTTGTTTTTTTAGGTTTTATTTTGTGTTTTTTCAGATGGGCCCCCAAAAAATTACTGCAGTATATCAGTTTTACTTATTTTAAATTGAATCAGGAATGAACACTGTTATAAATAACAATGCAAGCCAAACATAAGTCTCTTGTTCACTTGCTCTTATGAACATGCTTATAAAACTAAAGCGTATAAATGCAAACAAAGTTAAACCTTGTTGAAATCTAAGTCCTAAAATGAACCCTTTAGGTCTGTCACATTGGAGCACAGCATTTGCCTTTAGGAATAAGAAAAAAAAGAAAAAACACATGGAAATGTTTTAAATCTCAGGGGTATCAGCAGCTCTGCATCCATCATCCTCTCCTCATTTGTCCTTCTGCTTTCAATAAATGTTTGTGCAGATGTTTGAATTTCACCAAGTCGAACTAAATTTGAGTGAATAACCTGAAGCTGTTAGTGTGTTGGATATGCTTTTTTTTAATTGTTGGGGCCAGTTTGGACCATAACATGTTGACTTATTTATTCTTCAGGGATTCTAAAGATGGCGTCTTGAGTATCTTGTTAACACTTTCCAAATCTCTACCATTTTATAACTCATCTTAGTTAGCAATCGTAAATCATGTCTAAATGAAAATATGCACAGGCCAAAATCATTCTTTTTGCGGCCTTGTCAATAAGGATGTTTACCTGAGAAGTTTCTACAGAAAACCACTGTTAATGATTTTCTGTATAGTTAACAAAGGCCTCACTGACACGCTCATAAAAAGTCATCCTTGCGCCCAAGTTGGTATAAAGCTCAGTGAGAATCACAGTCCAGCCTGTAGACACTGCAGGATGTCCATTCAGATATTAGTGAGGATATTAGAGACACACAAAATGATACTTTGGTTTTGACACAGTGTGAAGGGATCCTGGTAGGATGTCAGAACTGTGTAGGGTTTTTGAGAAAGTCTGCTCTTGTTCTAAGAATTTCTCAAAGACTTTATTGTAAAAAATATCCAGAATTGATATTCAGAGAAATTATTATAATGAAGTTATAATTTCCCTCTTCATATTTTTGCTTTAAAGCCCCTTGATAAAACGCCTGATTACCCTCACACAAGTGTGCTTATATGGGGCTATGAACACACATTTAGAGAGACATGGATAAAACAGTTAGGGGTTAGACTTCAACCCCTCTCACTGCCTTGGTCCTTTTACAAATTATGGATGTCAAAGAGATATATAAGTCCTGTTACTTTTTGAAGGGGTTATTGTCTGAGATTCGTTAACCTTTTAATCTCTTTAAGAAGCACAAAAAATAACATATTTAAAGCACTTTTGATTAGGAAAAATGTAAGAATTAGAGAAAAATTGACAATGTGAGGGTGGAGGTTGTTTGAGGACCCAAATGCACAGATGAGGGAGGCATAGATGAGTTCTTGTAGGTTTAATGAAGAAAATGGCAACAGAAACAAAATCCAGGAATCAAACCCAATAAACATTAGGAATCAAGAGAAAACACAAATGGGGAGCCAAGTAACAACAAGGAACCAGCAGTGAAGAACAGCAAAGGGACAGTATATATGGGAGACAGAACAAAGACTGGGGTAATCAACTGATATAGAGCAGGTGTGGATGGAAGAGACTAGAAGGGAGCTAGGGGAAAGTAGACATCTACAAGCGGGCAACAGAGAGTAACTGAAGACTGCTTAAATATGACACAAAATGGAAAATAAACCAAAAATCAACAAAACACAATTAGTGATAGCTGAAAACTAAAAACTCAAAGTCCCAAAGAGGGAGAACCATAACAAAAATACCTTTTAAAAAAGAACAACAACCTTTAAGCAGCTTTTAAACAAACTTTTCATTGGCAACATTTATGTGTTAAATATGTAGGTTGTTTTTTTATTTGCCTGATGTAATATTCTAACCTTTATTTTCATGTTTTCATTAGCTGTAAACTGAAAAATCCAAATAACTACCTGAAATCGAACATTAAAAAAAAAATTTGTTTAATCTGTTTGTTTTATGTGAATAGAGTTACAACAAATAAGTAACTCAATGACTGTTCATGCATGTTCTTTAATTTTCTGATTTGATATAGGTGCAACAGCACTTCAGTTCAGTGAAAACTAAGTCATATCCTGTCCTCTGACCAATCAATGTCCACTGTTGTGACTGCACTTGCATCTATTTGACAGAGGTAAGACTTGAGAATGTGCATGGCCACTGAAGGACCTCTCTGTATGACTCTGTCACTCCATAGACAATTAACAATGTGTGGAAGGGGAATTGACTTGATCCAAAACATTACCACAGTTTGAGAGAGTATACCTGAACAACAGAAAGATGTTTCAGACTGGTTTCCTGTTGGGGTCCCATAAATCACAGGACATAACCAACCTCCTACCCTATGATTCCTGTAACTATAATGCCAAGAGCAATACCGCTGTATCTCAAAATTCTCTCCCTTAGGTGTCACCACTCAGGCAGGCAGTAACCATCCAAAAGAAAAAAAATCATAACAGTGATTCATTGTTAAATATTTTAGTCAGGGTGCCGATTGTGAAACCACTCCAAATATAATTGTCTTTGCTCTGTTCTTAATGGCTGCCAATAGTAATCAATTAACCCACAACGCCAAGTAAATTTCATTTACAAGCACTTAAAAAAAAAAGCATGGGAAAAAAGTGTGGAACAGAAATTCTATATGAGTATTAAAACAGGATGTTGTAAAACAACAATAGGTGGAGTGGTGGCCTGTTGGCTAGAGCAGAAAGCCTGCATTATAAAGAAGGATGCGAGTATCTGGTTTAACTACTACAAACTGCCACTCTGCATACCTGAGCAAGATTTTAGACCCTGAGTGAATGGCCATTGCTCCCTCAGATCAATGGATTAAATCCAGAAAATATTTTTTATTTTTTTGGAAAGTACAACATTAGTTACAAAAGTTCTTAGGATTATTACAGAATCTTTTGCAAAAGCCACTGAAAAAGCATGGGTTTCAGGAACAGATTTGAAATACAGAGAGTGAAGACATGTGCACTGGCAGTGACACTGGTGGAGGAAAATTATCAATGTGTGAGTCACTAACCTGGTCTTAAAGTTCAGTCTGTGCCCAGAGGACAAAGTAGATTCCAACCGGTCGGCTGTCAGCAAAACGTGGCAAACACTGCACAGAAATCCCGAAGACTGAAGAACAGGAAGAAGATCAGATCCAAGCAGATGAAGGAAGAAAGGACAATCAAGAGGGCGAAGCCACAGCCGGTATTGAGGAGGTTCACAGCAGTCGGGCCAGAAGATCAGAGATCCAAAGTGGTAACGAAGGGAAATCCAGGACAGTTTCAGGAAGCAGTTCCAGGTTTGGTAAACAGGCAGAATCCAGCAGGAGTCTAAAGAAAGGTCAGGCAAACAGATCAGAAAGGGAAACAGGCAGGCTCAGAGATCCAAAGGCAGAACCGGTCAAGATCAGGCAATTAGAAAACACTAATAATCTCAAATAATTTGGCACTGATGAGTGGAAGCAGGCAGGTTAAATAGAGACAGGAACAGGTGACATAGAGGAGCGGTGATGAGAAACTGGGCAGAGCTAGACAGGTGAATGGAATGAACAATCAAGCCAGTCATCAGGGAAAAAACATGACATGGAGCGTCGGAAGAAGTCCAAGACTTTAGCCTTGGTTGACAGCACTGATGTCCTAGCATCCACAAAAACCTGGTAGACAAAAAAATAGGTCTATTTTGGTTGTATGTGTCTAGGGCTATTGAATTTGTTGTATAAAATGTGTTGGTTTCTTCAAGGTTGGGCTATTGTAATTCTTTGCTTTCAGGAAGTCCTAAATAAAGGTTGATCTTTCAGCTGATCCAAAATACTGCAGCCAGAGGTCTGATGAAAATTAAAAAGAGAAATCATATTTCTCCTATTTTAGCTTCCCTTCATCCGCTTCCTGTTAAATCCAGAATATAATTTAAAATCCTTCTCACGTATGAAACCCTAAATAACAGAGCTCCTTCTTGTATTAGAGAGGGAAGTGCTTTCTTGTATTAGAGAGCCCTTCCCTCTCAGTGTGTAGGTTTACTAGTTGTTCCTAGAATTCCTGACCTGTCTACTTTTAGGGCTCGGCTTAAAAATGAATGTGCTCATCTTTAGAAGAAATTATTATCGAACTGGTGTCTTCACAAGTTTGCCTAAAAGGCATATAGCTGCAGTTGATCCAAAATGTTGCAGCCTGCATTGTCACCAAAACAAAGTGGAGCACATCACCCCATTGATAAAATCAGTAAATTGGCTCCCCATCTCTCAGAGATGAGACTTTAAAATACTTCTGTCAGTCTTTAAATTGCTGAACAGCTACACACTTGCTGCTAGTGTATCAACCACACAGATCTCTTAGATCTTCTGGCTACAATCTACTTTCATCCTTAGAACCCAGTAACAAACCTAGAAAAGCACAGTTTCACTCTTAGGTTCAACAAATCTGAAACAAACTCCTCCCAGAAAACTGTAGAGGCGTCGAAACATTACTTTAAATCAAAATTATTATTATTTTTTTTTTAAGTGGATTTCCACTGTGCTTTCTAACATTGTTTGCTACGTTTTACAGTATAACTTTCTTTTCCATTTTCTTAATCATTTTATCTTTTTTCATCAATTACTTCAGCTTTTATTAAGTATAACTACTTGTGTTGCCTCTCTGCCACTGCAATGTGCGTTTATTTTTCTCATGTACAACAATGAATTGTCTTGCCACTGAAATGTGCTATAAATATAAATTAAATTCCCTTGCTTTGCCTTCATAGTGTGTTTTCATTGGTGACCTGCTCAGAGTATATGGAAAACTGTTTGTTTTAACATTTCTCAACTAAAGCTATGGATCAGTGTTCCCACTATATAATAATATTGATGTGTTGTTTACATAGTTCTACTACATAACTCCAAATTAAACTGCATATTGGTTGTTTTTACCTAGTTTTTCAAGTGTCATGGGTCTGGGAGTGCACCAAAGAAATTCAGATTAGCATTTCTTCAAAAGAAAATATGCTGAATAATAGGAAGTGTGTCTCGACGTTTAGTTGAGGTCTTGAAAGCTTTCAAGTTTACCTAAAATGAAGAAGTGACATCTAAAAGCCCAGTATCAACAGATGTCACATGTTCCAGCTTCATTATAGGCTTAGTTGTCTTCTCCCACACTGAGTTTTCCTTTCCAAAATTACCTGGATCTGAACGCCTCTTTCATTCCATGCCTCCCTGCTTTCAGAACCTTTCATTCACACTCTGTTACAGATTTTTTTTTCATCTTGTCTCCTCATCCATGTCTTCCCTGTTTCTCTCTGTGTGAACCGATAGATAAGGATGTCTCCTCTTGATGTTTTACTCAGTTGGTAGCACAGCCGCAGCAGCAGTTAGCAGCTTAGTGTTTCTTGGTGGGGAAATGGTTCTGCAATGTTGTCAGGCTGACTGTGACTTCTTACCATTGCTACTACTCGTCTTGCAGTTGAAATATTACAGTAGGTGGGAAACAGTTAAAGGTATTGTGGAAGAGCATGCACAAGCCCATTTCTCCTTGTGCACGCCCTGATTAAAATGTGCAGGACTCATAGCTCATACAAGCTTACTGTGTCCACATACAGCGGGAACTATATAGTGGACTTTATAGCAAACTCAGTTAACTGACCTTTCGGACAGATGATCACTGCTTTATGTCCGGTTGGTCACGAGGACCACTTATTTAGATGATCCACACTGTAAAAGACTGTCCTCTATACGTATAAGTAAAATTAAAATCCTTCCAAACAGCAGAATATGTTAAAATTGTAAAAGTGGTATTGCTTTACAGAAGTATTAATTGATTAAATATAATGTATAACTATACTTCATTGCTCAACTTAAATAACAGTTTTTTTTATATCTGTACTATAGTTAAAAGTGAGGACACTATACTTTTACTCAATGTTCAAATTTTCTTGTTACTTCTTTAAATACTGATAAGAACATGACGTAACAGTTGCAAGAAACAAATAGAAACTCGAAAGCACAAAGAGAGACTGTCCAGTTGGAGCATAATTAGTTTATAGAAAAAACGCTGATAGCAACATGGATAAAGACAGGGGGCTTAAAACCATTGCAGATGATGGATCAGATTCTGATATGCAAGACATTTCCCATCCATTCCCCCTTTATTAGATTTCAAATTTACATATTGATTATGTTTAAAATTAAGTCATTTTAATGCCTTTTGCAACTTTAATACTTTGAATAGCAATGTATTCAACTGATTATGCAGGGCTTCTGTTCAGTTTATCTGCATTATTCTGTCTTGAATTTTAATTTAGAATAAAAATAGTCTAAGTCAGTATTTTTATGTCGCTTCTAACAACACCGTAAGCGAAAGAGGAAAGGCAAGTAATTGCATATAAATGTTTTTGTAAGAATGGTGCTTTGAAATTTTTTTTCTATCATTCAAGACAAAAAGCTTAATTTTACTTTGGTACTTAAGTGCATTGTGGAATCTGTACTTTAAACTTTTACTTATGTAAAATAGTTTAATTGGTACTTTTGCCAGTCTTTTTTACACAGGTATTTATTTATAGTTTTACTTAAGTAATGAATATGACTACCATTTATTCCTCGGTTCCCTTTACAGTACTATAAAAAGATTATATATGATTCAGAAGCGGAATTAAATGCTATAAATCTTACCATTCAGGTATCATTATCAATGGTAAAGGCAAGATCTCCTGCAGCAGTCTATGTAGGAGAGGACCTGATGTAACTGGAAATGTTTTTCATTTTGGGGGGGGCAAAGCAACTGCAGAGAGCCAACCTTATACTGTATACCAGCTTGCTTATCCTTTACTTCCCTTGCTGATCCTGCAACTACAGTAGATGTTGGATAAAGAGATTTTACTCTTCACAAAATTTATGGAAGACCTGTAAGATCTTTTTGCAAACACAAAAGGACCATTGCTCCCTAAGGACGCACAATTTGCTCTGCTCCATTTCACATAAAGCTTCGCTGTTGGATCTCCAGTCCAGGCTCAGATAGGTCAAATTGAACTTTAAAGCCTTTTGAGTTTGATTCCCTTAAAAATTTGGAAATAACATCGTAATGAAGAGTCGAGACTTCCACATATCGCTCAGGGTAAACTTTTCACAGCTACAGTACATGTCTTTTGGCAGCTGAAGTATCATGTCTAGTACCTTCAATCACAAGAATCTGAATGGTGGGGGATTGAGAGCGGGGGAACCTTTTACAGTCCACTTTGCCCTTTGAGGCTATCCAGACTGCTCCCTCCTCCTTTTGTTTTCCATTGTTTTCGTTACAAAAGGAGCTTTTTAAGGCTCAGATCAACTCAATGGTTCAACCACTTTTGTATAAAAAAGCTGCAGATAATATGCTGAATTTCAGCATTTGGAGCAAACTATAATATGGCATCCTGGAAACACATAAACACACAAAGAGACCTTTCGCTCCACTTCAGCCTCCAATTGGAGACAGTACACCAACATCTATGGAGGCATTGTTAACCAGAAACAAAAGACAGACCTATTTATGTGCAAGTCACCCAACTGTTACACTGGAGTTAGAGAGTTATAAACAAAATTTGAAGGACAGGATGCAAAACTTGTTTTTATGCTTCACTACCTAATCAAATTATCTCCATCGGTAACTTGTTTAAAGACTGGATCCCTTTGGTCATGGAAAGCACCCTCATGTTGTTGGTTTTTTTTTTTTGTGGGTGGGAGCATCGTTTGCCTTTGGTGAAACAATCTGATAGTGTTATCACTTAACGGCTTAACACAAAACCTGAAGAGACTGGGGGGCATCTGATCATGACAAAATGAGGGGTCAAGAAACCCAACACTGATTAAATGGCCTCTAACCTCGCAGAGAGCTCATTAGACAGCCTGTACCGCTGCAAGTGGGCTTGTGTGTCATATTACAGCATCTGCCATTTTTTCCATTCTTTACCTTTACTGCATTTGGCTTCCCATATAGGCCTTTTGTCTAAATTAACAATGAAAAAAATCCTATTCACCTGTTTCAACTTGTAAACATTTCATTATGTTCTTTCCTTGTTATCTGAGAAGCAGAGAAAGAGGCTTCTTCTCCCTTTTTGAGAAAAAAACTCCCCTCCCTTCCCTTATCAATGGTCTCTGTATGCTAATCCTGGCTGCAATCAGCTGACTGTTATGTAATCTTGTAATCAGGTGAAAACATACAAGCAAACAAATTAGAAAATGGGTGCTCAGTTAAGAACATTTAAGGAGTGTAATTCTTTTAATGGTTTTGTTTCTTTTAAAACACTCCTAGGCAAAAATCAGTAATAAGTATTTCTAATAGGATATGTCTCTGCAAGAAGCAGACCATGTCTAAATTATTTTTGCAAAACATTTCTATCTTAGATTAGCAGTGAGCTTCCCCAGACACTATTGGTCAAATTTATTATGGAACCTTAATTAGGCCCGAGCAGCGAAGGCTGCAAGAGCCTATTGTATTTCGAAAGTTTCTTATTATTATTATTATTAGGCCCGAGCAGCAAAGCGCTGCGAAGGCCTATTGTATTTCGAAAGTTTCTTATTATTATTATTATTACGATTCTTGTAGCACTTTGAACGCATTTTACGGGGACTTCGCATATTCAAAAACTCAGGAAAACGTGGCAGTAAATTGTCCCCCGCGTGAAATAGCCGGTCTGTAATGGAATCCAAAATGGCCGCCCCCAAATTACGCCACAGCGCCCCCTAACGTGAGTTGGGGGAAACTGTAAGTCCCAGAGATTTGAAAGTTGGCACACAGGTAGATCTCGTAAAATCATGAAAAAAAGTCTCTTGGAGGTATGCCCTAAAACCCACAGGAAGTCGGCCATTTTGGCTCAAAGTGCGATTTTTGGCCATTTTTCATTTTCGCTCATGTCGAACTTTAACGAACTCCTCCTAGGGATTATGAGCTATCGGCTTCAAACTCGGTCATTATGCAGTTAAGGCATTGGAGATTAAAAGTTATCAAAGGTTTTCGTTTTTGAGCATGTTTAAGGGGTCCCCAGGGGCCCCGAAGTTAGGGTACTTTTGAAGAATTTCAAAGTGGAATAACTTTTACAAAAAAGGTTCAAATCAAACCACGTTTGGCAGTAAGGAGCCCCTTTGGGTGCTTGACCATACTGGATGGTCAAATGATGACATCATCTAAGCCCCGCCCCCTAAGGGAAGAAAGTCACTTTTTTCACTTGGGAGGGTCCCTTTGAGTCATTTTAAACACCAGCACCTTGAAAATTTGTCAGATGATAGAAAACATGTTGGTCTAACTTCGTTTAAAGCACAGAGATTTTGAGTTAAATGGTGTTGCCGTGGCACCCTGGCGAAGTGAGGCGTTTCGCCATGAAAATACGATTGGCTCTCATTTCCTCATTATTAATCAGATCTGCACCAAAATCGCAAGAGATGATCCTAGTCCAACTCCAAACAGGAATCCAGAGCAATATTTTGTGGGCGGGGCTTAATTTCACTACAGCGCCCCCTAGAAATAACAAACTTCAAACCACCAGCCCCAAGCCGTTTTTAGTGCTAGAATATTGAAACGTTGAACACATTTGCATCTCATCAGGCCCTAACTAAAAGCCTCTTGAAGCCATGGTCTAAACCCCACCGGAAGTCGGCCATTTTGAATTACAATTTACTCTCTTGTGAAAGCACTGACCTTTTTTCAAAAAATTGTATAAAATCAGCCTTTTATCCAAATGAGCTAAAACTTTCAAAATACGTTCTTTACAAAGCCTGCTGTAAGCTGGTTACAATAGCAAAGCGCTTCTTTAAAGTCCGTCACTCTGATTTTTCAAAAGTTTGCGTTCTCGCCTAATAGTTGGTCAAGTGGACAGATAATGCCAGGAAATAATTCAGCCCCTAGCCATGCTCGTTCCTAGGATAATGAAACTTGGCACACATCTGTATGAGCCCCCCACCTACAAAAAGTTTCATTGGAGCCATGGTCTAAACCTCTCATGAAGTCGGCCATTTTGAATCAAACGGCACCCTTATGAAAATAGAATCACTATGTTAAAATATT
>NW_024038570.1:0-26298 GCF_016077235.1 Cyprinodon tularosa | reverse complement strand
ACTAGAACTATAGAAAGTAGATCAGACAGCTGATCCAGACGCTGCTGCCTGCGTCCTCACTAGAACTATAGAAAGTAGATCAGACAGCTGATCCAGACGCTGCTGCCTGCGTCCTCACTAGAACTATAGAAAGTAGATCACATCAGTCGGCTCAGAAGTCTTTTCTCTGCCTTCCTTTAGCCCAGAGAATAGACTTTCAAATTCTTCTGTTAGTCTAGAAATCACTGAATAGATCAGTATCTCATTCCATAACAGATCTATTGTCAGTGGATCTACCTCCCAGACCAATCAGGTCTTCTAGTTCCAGCCTGCTCTGTCTACATAGAACTAGATAAATGAAAAGGGTAAATGATTTAATCAACTATAACAGGTTAAAGTCAGCCTCTGCAGATAGCTGCATGTTATTTATGAACAGCTTTGATCTGTTTTCCATCTCCATCCCTCCTGATCGTACCGGAACATAAACTATACAAACATTTCTTCATGCTTTACAACATCTGAAATTAAATCGTATTTTCCTTGGATTTCTGAGTAATGAAGGTGAAGTTTCTGAACCCTGAGGAGGTCAGGTGAAAGTTTGGGAGTCAAATAGGCTTATTTGGGATTTAAAATGGGTTTGATCTGGTTGGGCATCAGTTGAGGCTTTGTCAGTAATATCTGTAATCTAAGATTCAAATAGTCCGTCCAACATTTTGCATTTTCAGGATAAAACTCGAAGTGTCTAGAAGAAGTGTCTCTGCAGCCACAGATTGGAGAGCAGCAAAAGTGTTGGAATGAAGAACCTTCTCTGGTTGATCACTGCTGCATCAGGCAAGTACTTCAGGTTTTCATTTCCAGGTCCGTTAGTTTACCAGGCTGAGCTGTTTCTGAAATACAAAAAAATAGAAAATATATAGATGCTTTTAATAGAAACATAGTTTTATAGATTTATTTTGTGAAATGGAGAATGATTCCAGATGTTTCCATGTCTGTCCCTGCAGCTCTCTGCTCCGTCTCCTCTCTCTCTGAACGGCGCTACCATTTCATTTATGAACCAAAGAACTGGACCGAAGCTCAGAGTTACTGCAGGGAAAATTACACCAACCTGGTTACCGTGGACAACCTGGACATCATGACAACTCTGAACAAAATGGTGGAACTGGACGCAATGTCCCCCTTTACAACACATTTAAAGCCAATTTTTCTGTTTCCTTGAAAATGCAGTAAAGCTGTAGTTTACCTTTAGTTTTATTGCTAATATTCTCACTTTCAGTTTCTAAGTTTTATTTCATTGCTTGAATATTTTGCAGAAAAAGCAAGAGTCAAAACATTTTATTGCTTAAAGCTTCAGTGACTTTTTACACATTTCCTACTAAACATCCCATAATTTATAGATAGTTTGTAAAATAATCTTTGTAGCCATAACTTCTACTACTTGGGGAAAACTTTTCAAAAGGTCAAAGATTGTGTGTTCATGAGTTTTAAGAAATAAGTCACAGGATATTCAGCCTTATTAGTTAATGTGAATTACAGTGAAATGTAGCGTCTACATTGATGTTCCCCCCTTAAAGGTTAGCAAGCAGCTAAATACCTGAGGATCCATCTGGAGCTCAGGGTCCAGCCAAAGACTGAATGTGGGGTTAGATCTGGGAAACTGCAGACTTCTCATGAAACTGACCCAGTGCCACCATTCAGACCTTATAGCCCCATTGACAGCATTACTGGTACAAAGGCTTAAGCCCTGAACGCACCGGCTGCGTACGACCGGCTGCGTACGACTTTTTAATCCCTGATCTGATTTTTTCCTTGTCACACTGACCGCCTATTGAGAGGATCCGACTAGGCAGGGTGGGCAGATCTGAGCAACTTCCATCTCTGCACTAAACACACATTAAAACTATTTCAAACATCTGACTTGGAAAGATTATGAAAGTTATAAAAAAAAAAACACCAGTGCAAAGCAAAGCCCCACTTAAAGGTATTGTGGAGGATTTTTGCAAGTTTTATAAAAAAGACCCGCCGTCGCCACAAAATGCCATGCACAACCCTGCAGCTGCTCCCGAGAGGGACGCGTATTTAATGGGTGCAAGAGCCCATTTTTCCTCGTGCACGCTCTGTTTAAAAATAGCTGTTCTCATCGCTCATATTAGCTCACTGTGTCTGACCGTCATCCCTAAATCCCTCCATCACTATAGAGCAGGGACTATATAGTGAACTTTATAGTGAACTCAGGTAACTGACCGTTCAGACAGATGATCACTGCTTTTTGCTCCGTTGGTCACGTAACTCCTCCTCCACCGCGCGGAGCCGGCGCCATCTTTGTTATTAGTCGCCGCTGTCGGGTAGCGACAACCCCAATACGACAGCAGGCCGCTGTCACAGCGAATCCCATAATGCTTTGCAAGGAGAGCTCTCCGTGCTACTTGACAACACTAAAGATGATAGATACAGAATTCATGCTCTTTTCAGAACAAAATTTTGAATTATTTGGGCTAATGATAAAATTATGTGCCTCTGCAAGTCATCTAAGAGTCTTCAGTAAAATCATAGATCAATAACTACTTTAATAATAGCATAAACATTCATTAAATGTGGATGTTAGTGGGTAATGACCATTGAAATACGGTACGTTCGCCCCAGAACTCAAACCTGAAAGAATTTTTGTCCACTATACCTTTTATTTACACAACATTGATGTTTAAATATATGCGTCTATTTGTTAGCAAGGGATTCAGGAAAGTAAGAGTTTGTCTTTATTTAGAAAATAAAGATGGATGTTGTGCGTGTTCCTGTTGGAACACTGTAGATTGACCCTGAGGTTCTGGTGCCTTTCGGCCACCCCTCAATGTTCATTGGCTATTGACTGGCCACCCCTATTAGGATTTTCGGGCTACGTTTCTGCTTCCATCTAAAAAGGCTTAATTGTTTCTGATGTTTAAACATATTTGTTTGAAAAGCTGCTAATTATTATAGAACAAGTTGTTATGAAGGCTGTGGATAAAAACAGCTTAGAAAACATAAGGTTGTCTTTTTTTCTTTCTCTCTCAATGTGTCCACAGGCCTCAGAAACTCAGCCCCTCCCTTCTCTCTCTTTGTATTTGGGAATTTTTTGGACGGCGTGTTGAATTCAGCTTGTCAATAAACCTTTTTTTTCGCCGTCCGGTTTTGGGCAAATGAAGACAATCGTCTCCATTGTCTTGATTTCTGTTCTAAGAGAATTGTAGCATTTTGAGCCCAAACAGGACTGCTGATTGGAATAAAGGTAAAGAGGATGATCGGGTATCTTTTTCTGCGAACTTTTAGGCGTATATCTGTGGTGAGCTGCGGTTTCAGACAGTCATTGAAGCTCTCATTTCTCCCCGTGCTTCTTTGAAAACGGCCGAGTCGGAAGAGAAAAAGTGTCTATGAAGTGTGAGAAGAAAAGAAAGGCCATAGAGGAGGCAGATATAGCTGCGTGAAGCTGACAGCCCCCCCACGTCAAAAAACTCTACAAATATACCATTTACTGAATGGTTAGTGCAACGTTAGTGCAGATTTGTGCAGAAAAAAATATTGTATGTGCTACTTTTGTTTAAGAGATATTAAGATTATTTTTTAGTTCATCCAGAGGTCACCATCCCCCCATTAAACTCCGATTTGAACCAAAGTGGTCTCCTTTTTTAGTGCTTCGTTTGTGCTGGTTTGTGCAGTTAAAACGGTTATTTGTGCTATTTTAGTTTTTACGATATAATCATTTTTGGGCAAAGAGCTCTCCTCGCAAAGCATTATGGGATTTGCTGTCGCCATAGGCTGTCACTATAGGGCGGACGTTGGGGCGCAGTAAACTTGTATGAGCCATGAGAACAGCAACTTTTAAATGGAGCGTGCACGAGGAGAAATGGGCTCGTGCACGCTCTCGCACGCGTTTAATAGGCGTTCCCTCTCTGGAACGGGTACATGGTTGTGCCTGTGCATTCTTTTAAAGTGGAGAAGGAGGATCTTTCAAAAAATGTGTGAAAATCCTCACTTTAAAGCTGGTGGGTGGGTGGGAGGGGCTAAAGTCATTTAGAAGATACCTGCAGCAAATCCCACTTAATCCTCTAATTATTTTAGTTACTTTTTCTCTTTAATTATTCATATAAATTAGTTATTTTATTATCTCTAAGCCATTGCAATCTGCTTTCCTGTTGTTTGTTAACTTACAGAACCTTCTATAGTCTGTAAAGTTCTTATATAAATAAACTTGACTTTCCTTCTTTTTAAAATGATTTTAAAAGCTGTTGCTGCTTTAAAATTGTCAGCATGTTCACCTTTAAAAATAAATAAAAGAAGATGTTGCAGCTTTGATGCTGTCCATGTTCTATTTTCTATCAAATACTAAATTTGACATGGAAACTTAATCAACTTCAATAGAGTTAAACTATTATAAAGAGATAATCTAGTTTGCTTTCATTTTATCATAAGATTGTAAAAGTTTGAAGTGTATTTGATTAATTTTCCTGTTATATGATTGGATATTCAAGTAGCCAATCATAACAACAAATACTTTAATAGCATTTATTAACTACTAATCAAATCTACCCCTAGTTTTCCATATGTGGGGAGCGTCATTAAATCTCAAATGGTGTCAAAATCATTCCTGTTATAGTTGTTCTCCCTGAAGGTCACTTCTACCTCCTGAGGATGTGAAGGTTCTGCTAATGATCTACTGTTTGACCCAGAAGGCAGATAATCAAAGCATCCAGGATAGCTGCTATTTAGGATGAACTCTGTAAGAAACATAAAAACAGCAACAACGGATAACAAAGCTAAGCTAAGCTAAAGGAGCTTCCTAGAAATGTAGTGGAGTAAAAGTAAAAAGTTCCCACCCAAAAAAGATGAGTCATGTACAGTAAATACTCAGTAATCGTACTAGATTACTACAGTAATCCAGTAAATATACTGCATTATTGTCCCCCATTGCTCCACCTTACGGAGGCCGTACAGCTCTGGCTCCCCGAGTACCAACCCGCCTCACCAGCTTCGCTGCAGTCATGTCTAAAGGTGAACCTTAATCATGTAACATCTGAGCAGATGTTTTCCTGCTTTTCTCAGTCATGAGGCTGAAGGTTTTCTCTTTCCTGATGAGGAGGCGAAGCCCTGTGAGTCAAATACATCATTTGGGATTTAAAGCGTGTTTGAACTGGTAGATATCAGTTGAGGGATGTTAGTTAAGCCTGTCGTCTAAAATGCAAATAGCTTATGCAAGATTTTGCATTTTCAGATGAAAAATGGAAGCCTGATTTCTGCGCTCTCAGATTAGAGACGTGATGAGATGGAGAACCTTCTTTGGGTCATCATTGCAGCATCAGGTAGGCGCATTAGGTCGTCTTTTTCAGCTTCATCTGTTTGACAAGCTGAGCTATTATCACACAAAAACAAATGTTTTATGTCATTAATGCTGTTTATTAAAGCAAAATAAAAACAGATTTTATTCCTGAAGTGGAGAATGATTCCAGATGTTTCCATGTCTGTCCCTGCAGCTCTCTGCTCCGTCTCCTCTCTCTCTGAACGGCGCTACCATTTCATTTATGAACCAAAGAGCTGGACCGAAGCTCAGAGTTACTGCAGGGAAAATTACACCGACCTGGTTACCGTGGACAACCTGGACGTCATGACAACCCTGAAAAACATGGTCGACCTGAACAAACTGTCTCCCTTTACACATGTAAAGTATTTTTTTTAATATCTGCAACCTAAAATAAGTTAAATCTATAGTTTTTTTTTTTTATTTATGCATCTTGTCTTTATTGCGAATGTTCTTGCGATCATCTTTACTTTAAAGTCCAACCCTGTAGATCCAATCCCAGGTTAACAGAGAGCTTGTAGCACAGTGCTGGTCTGAGCTTTACCAGCTCTAAGGATATTGCTTAATTGGTGCTTTTTGCAGTCCCCATGAATATATTATTATACACAGAAAAATGTGGCCTTTATGCTATTGGGAAAGCAGAAAATGATACAATACAAAGAGCGTATGAACATACAATATTTGAAAAAAAAAATGTGCTTAGGGGAGTGATGATGGATGAGAAGATGTCTTGGACATCTCATATCTTTTGTAAACAAATGTGTGAGTATTATGAAGCTAGCTAGTCATGCTCTCGTTATCGCCACGTGTGTGATGACATATTTAAGTATTGTTTAATTTCTATAAATAAAGTTAAATGACTATAATTACATTAAAAAGGGCAAAATGAGTACTTAACCTTCAGGGTTCTGCCCTCTGTTTAGGTTTAGCTTTAGTTTCTCTGTAATTTTGTATCTTTGTAGTTGTCTGGCCTTTTTGTGTTTTGAGTTACTCTCTGCTGCCCCCTTGTGCCGGTTTCCTTTCCCATTGGCTCCCTTCTAATTAGTGCTATCCACACCTGCTCCCTATCAGCCCATCACCTGTTCTGTTTCCCTTATTTACGCCACCTCTGCAGCTCCTCGTTGCTGGTTTGTTGTTTCTTTGTTGGTTGCTCCCCATGTGTTGTTTCTCCCTGGTGTCTCCTGCTTTTACGTTTTTAATTTGTTGCTGGATTTTTGCATCTGTTGCCTGTGGAACCTTAATTAAACCAGCAGAACTCATCTCTGCATTTGGTTCCTCCACCAAACAGAAAACGTACAACGATCACCTACCATCCGTAAAAACTTTGGTTAACTTTAAAATTCCTGAGCTGATATTTTACTGTTAAAGTTTTCCTGCAAATATTCAGACATGATTCTGTGACACAGATGGTCTTCACACAGTCAATGGAAGATGGAGTAATAAATGTTATCAGCCAACAGTAATAACTGCTTTAAAATCTATTTCATTGCAGGGAGTCATGGTATGTTTAGACAGAACACCAAAAGCTTGTTTTCATTTTATCCCATTTAAAAATGTTCAGACAAAAAAAACCCCTCAATATTTGGAGGAAAGAGATTGGCTATGTCAGCTGGGAGCATGTTAGCAGGGCAAGAAGGACGTGAAAAGACCTTTACATTTTCATTAATATCTTCAAAGCCAAAGCAGCACAAACAACTACTTTTACTGCACAAACCAGCACAAACGTAGCACAAACATTTGACACTAATTTTGTCTGATTTGAAGGAGGTGGGGGGGGCAACTTCACTCAGGTCACACAGACAGGTGGATAAAGTAGTGGGATGGTTTATTATCTCTGCCAGAACATTCTTTCAAAAGAGATTTAATTTGTGTCTAGGAGAGAATAAAAGTCAAGCCAATCAATAAAATGCCGACAATGATTAAACGATTTTCCAACAGGCCTGGATCGGTTTGTACTTTGACGTGGTCCGCTGGAAATGGTTGACAGACACAGAATTTTACAAAATCAACGTTCCGAACTTTGAGAACTGGGACGTTCACGAGCCAAACACTGTGTGGTACATAGCAGCATGTGGAGGGATGTACCCCTCTGGAAGGTGGCACGATACCGACTGCGAATTTGGCTATAGACCAGTCTGTTCCAATGTGACTGGTAAGTGTTCAGGCTTCCTGCTTCTTATGCTGCGTTCACACCGAAGGTGTTCTGTACCTCAAAGCTACCTGCAAGCTGCCATCGCTTCTGCAGACATTCTGCTTATCAAAAATAAATAAATATCAAAGAATGAAACTCCAAAGGCTAAAAGCAAAGCTGGTAGAATGGATTGTTATGGAAACGGAACAGAGAGCAGCTCTGATCATTATTGCTGCACTAAAACATTTTTTGGAGAAACTGTTTATATCAGTGGCGCTGTAGGTACCAGATCTGCTCGGGGCTCCGCCCCTTCTTATGACATCATCATATGGCAACTTCACTCAGACAAACTGTAGTTACGTTTCTTAAGGATCAAATCTCTTCTGGAGTCTCAAAATATTATTCGCTATATTTGCTATTATTTTATATTTAATCTGCGATCTAAAGCAGCTGAAAGTAGAAAACAATCATCAGAAGGAAAGTCCTGCCTTCTGAGACAGACTGAGCTCTGCTGTTTCACAAGGAGAAGCTAAAATATCATTTTATTTTTATTCTTTTTATTAACATCTGAAGTCAGATGGAACATCTTAAAATGACTTTCATAGAGATTTTAGACAAAAAACTTATTCTACAAACGAATGTTGTTGTCAGAAAGTTAAAAGTAGTGTAGCTCAATATGGCTAACTGAGCGAGGCCGGAAATACGTCATCAATCGGACGAAAAATTTAATGATGCTTTACTCCTCATTAAAGATTAAATACTTATCTTACAAATCTAAAAATAAATATATAAATATATTTGAAGTGGCTGCACAGTGTTGCAGCGGGTAGCACTGCTGCCTTGCAGCAAGCAAGTTCTGGGTTCAATTCCCAGCCTGGGGTCTTTCTACATGGAGTTTGCATGTTCTCCCTGAGCATGCATGGGTTCTCTCTGGGTACTCCAGCTTCCTCCCACAGTCCAAAAACAGCACGGTTAGGTTAATTGGCTTCTCTAAATTCTCCTTAGGTGTGAGTGTTTGTTTGTGAATGGTTGTTTATCTCTGCGATGGATCATGGAATCTCTCATCCGTAGAAAGCTGAGGATCGAGACCAGCGCCCCTCGCCACTCCACTTGGGATAAAGCGTGTAAGAAAATGGATGGATATTTCAAAGTATTTTACATATTAATTTTTTTTTTATGTCTTAATAAGGGTCATTGGGTGGGTGGGGCGGTGGCCTAGCGCCCTCTATTGGCCAGCCGCCACTGGTACAAATACCCAATTTAACTAGAAATGTTAAAACCTGCAGATGAAAAATATTGGATTGTTTATTCTGGTTCTTGCAGTTTTTACCTCAAACCTTAAAAACTCTTTTTATTCACTTCCAGCCGCTGCGAGCGGCAGCAGGAAATCCGCCACAGGCTGGATGCAGCAGAGAGCTTTCAGCGGGGATTCCCAGCGCCGCCTCCCAGCGGGATGCTGGAGGTCTGGAGCTCCCAACAAGAACTGCAGATTATAGCGAGATTATAATCCTGATGAACTGATGAACAGAGGATGTTGGAGGCGGACTTTCTGACATAAAAACCTGTTGAAACTATTTTTCCAGCTCATAAAGTAAATAAAGCCGAGCTGCTCTCTAGCTGGAAGCTACAGAGCAGATAAACAACCAGAGAGGCGAGCAGCAAAGCAGCTGGACCACAGTTTGGTTCGGCGTCCAGATTTCTGCGTTTAAGCCTTTCTGACCCATATAATGCCTTTGGTGTGAACACAGCATTAAGGATTTCTTACTTTCTAACTGAGCTTACTTGTGTTTCCCATTTAATTACTGCAGAATAAAATGTTACAGTATTCTGTTAGGATAGTTTTTATCCCATCTGTGAAAGAAGAGGCAGACATTCAGTAATAAGAAATTTTCTTTAAAAAGCAACAATAACTACTAGTTGTTATAGAGTAATATTTGAAAATCTTTCGTAACCAAATTAAATCATGAAATCAATCAAGTTTTTTAAAAGGAACTGAATTTTAAGAACAAATCAATTTATGGGATAATAAAGGAAGTATTGGTTGACAAAAATTTTTTGAAATAAACTTACCAGGTACAGTAAGTCCTGTCTGATTTTTATATTTCCAGGTCAGAATGTTGAATTTATCTTCATCAACACTCTGATGACCTGGATGGACGCTCGGAGCTACTGCAGGAAACACTTTACAGAGCTGGCCATTCCCAGAAACACGTCTGAGAACGAAAGGATACGGGCAGTGATACCAGCAGGTCAATTCAGCTGGACAGGTCTTTACAGAGAGAGCTGGAAGTGGTCGGATGGAACCATGTATGTGTTTCGACCCTGGATATCAGGCCAACCAAGTGGCGGATCAGAGAAATGCACATCTACATTCTTTGATCACACTGGTCACTGGGGGGACCGGCTATGTGATGATAAGAAACCATTTATCTGTCAACATGGTAGGCGGCTGTTAAAATGCTTGTTTGATAGTCCAAACTTTTAACATTTAAATCTGGGTGTCTGATTTTGATTCATATTTAAATAATTCTGCTGACAAATGTTCAATATTGATAGAAAAAAAATCTATTAAAATTATACAGCAACAAGAAAATAATCTGCCAGAAGGTGGATAACCTCTGCAAGGTTGCGACTTCCAAGACTGTGGGCTGGCTATTATGTGGCATTAAAAAAAATTTTTATACGCCTTTTTAAGCTAAATTAACTTAATTTACAAACTAACTCACACTGAGCCTGGTTCTGCTGGAGGTTTCTTCCTGTTCAAAGGGAGTTTTTCCTCTCCACTGTCGCTACAAGCATGCTTAGTGTGAGGGATTGCTGAAGAGTCAATGAGTCGATGCAATCAGCTGGTTTTCCTTAGATAGAAAACTTTGAATCAATCTGACTGGATGATCTGGTGAACTGGAAAGTGACCTGAGATGACATGATGTGAATTGGAGCTATAGAAATAAACTGAATAGATCAGCGTTGTCCCTCGCCTGCAGAGACATCCGTCTGATTGACAGTGGGTTGTGTGGAGTCAGGAATTTGAGGCAGAGGCATTTTTTGCAAGAATAAAAGGTTCGGTACAGACGGAGAGATAGAGCTCTGACTGAGACAACCTCAGTACATACATTTATACCTTAGAAACTCCCAACAGACACACACACACTCGACCCCCCCCCCCCACCCCCCCCACACCCAGGGGAACCAACCCACCCCCTGCATAAAGAACTTTCTCACACTTGAGCATTTGGAGGGAATAGGGATTGTTATATGGAGGACCCTTGGAGGACCCTGGTGTCATAGAAGTCTCCTCTTTTTGCGAGTTTCCTGAAAATGACATCAGCTTACAGTCAGAAATCACAGAGTGCTACTATCACAGCTGTCTTCTACAGTCTGTGTTAAATATTCCAGCATGTTGATGTCATCTCATTGATGTGAGGCGCTGCTCCACACTGGAACTTTATTCCAATGGTTGCAGAATAACTGAGAAATGGTTTAAAAGAGTAACTTTGGTCTAATCGATTGTATTTGAAACATTAAGCAACAGGTAGATCTTACTGCGTTTTCAAAGACTGTTAAATCCCATTAGAGGAAACACTGCTTTATTTTTTTTAACTCTGATACAATTAAAACTATGAGAGAAAACTGTTAGAACGTGGATGTCTACAAAGTTTGGTCTTCTTAGGCCTGTCATGATGTGACAGAGTGGGAGAAATCCCCTAAACGTTTTATATTTAATCTTCCCAGTTTCCTTGGTTATGGTTCATTTCTTTGGAGGCAGGATAGAGAGTTGCTCACCGGAGCTCAATGGAACCCAGCATTGTTATTACAAGTCACGATACACTCAGAAAGTTACATTTAAGGAGGTCACAATGAAATCTATTCAGGATTAAAATGTTCTGGATGTTTCTCTTAAAGACCCGGTGCCGTTCACAAAGCAAGTGGTGAAAGTGAAGCTGGTGGGAAACTCTGCTGTGGATCTGAATGATCCTGCTGTCCTGGAGAAGCTGCAGGAAAAGGTAAATCATGGCAGGAATGAACCAAGAGATTTGTTTTATCAAACCTCAACAGTTTTGATGGAGTAGATTAGATTTTTATTTTTATCACATTTCAAATGTTTCAGATTAAAATGACATGTCTTTTGCATCTGACTAACTGAGAAGTACCTCAATAAAATCTTTAACCTCATGTCGCTGGTATTTAGCCAGTCCCGTTAAGCTCATGATTCATGAAGGTTTTTGTTTCAGCTCCAGCAGAAGCTGCAGGAGATGAACTCGGCTGCAGAAGTCAAACTGAGCTGGAAGAAACATCTAGATGGAACGACCTTCTACAAGGAGAAAAAGGAGGAGGAGCTAAAGTGACATGATGATGATGATGATGATGATGATGATGAGGAGGAGGAGGAGGCTGCTGTTTCAGATATCATTAGATACTTTAAAATTTAGCACAACTGAAATATAAAATATTAACTAAACAGCTGAAGGATGTCTGTGAAGAATCAGATTAATATTTTTATTTGTAGTTGTTTTAGTCTCTAAAGGACTTTAATTAAATGTTTAACACACCGTTGGGAAAAACAGTGATGTCAAAAGTCCATAAGTGAAGATGAAGTCCCCTTATGAAGCTGTAGGTAGATTATCCACTCTCTCTATGTTGTGCTTTACATGGTGTGTGGCTGAGGTGGCAGCATCTTACGTTCATTTTCTATCCATTCATATCGGCCTCTTGCTTTCATTACATAGCAACTCACAATAACAACCAGTTTGTCCTGGCCTGTCTTTGGACCCCCCTGTATCTATTGCGGCCCCTCCTCAATGGTGAGGCTCCTTACCCTACTTCTAAGGCAGGCACATCCAAAATCGGTTCTGTTTTTAATGTTTCTCAGCTTCAGCACAGCTGATTCAGGTGGCTGTCGTTAAGCAAAAGCCTGTTAATCGGTTATTAATGGAAATCAGGTGTGCCAGCGCAGGGAAACCCTGCTGAAAAATAAATGTGCTAAGTGTACTAAAATTTAGCATACTTTTGTGTACTTGAAGGCACACTAATCATTACTATACTTTAAGTGTGTTTATGATTAGTTAACTTGAAGGATGCTATTTTGGAACAACTAATTTTGTACTAAATATATTTTAATTGTAATTAAATTGTGGACAAGCTCAACTTGAAGTGTATTTAGTGTACTTTGATGTGCTAAAGTGGAACAACTTAAAGTATATTTTGTATACTTTAAGTATATGAGTTTATATGTACTAATATATGCTTAATTAGTCAAATTAAAGTGCACTATGGTTGTATTATAACTACATTAAAAATGATTTGTTAGTGTCTTAAAAATATATAAGCTTTATACTTTTAATATACTCTTACTGTGGTAATAATATGCTTAATTATACTGTTGGCTTATTCCAATTACTAAAAAAGCATACTTTGCAGTTAATAGTAAATATACTTTATCATTACATTGCTATACTACTTTCTACCTTGCACATTCTTGCAAATGTATTAACAGTATACTAAATGCTGAAAGACTTGTGGATATACTTCCGTGCAGATGAAAAAATATACTTTAATGTATTTGAAACATGTCCAAATTATAGTACATTACAAATAATATAACTTGTACTATCTCAGAATGTATAAACATTTACATATCGACGTTAACCATTTTCATTATAAAACTTACAACACATTTTCAAATATTGGTACTTTAGTACACTTTGTAGAAATATGTCAATTTCAGGCAGCAGACCTAAACATTACAAATAAACTTTAAAGAACGCAGAGGAATACTGAACAATGAAAAACAACATTCCTTATTATTGCACCCCTAAACCCTCGCACCATACAAAAACACGCCCACCACACATTATTTTCCTTTTTTTGGCTGAACTGCTCATTGTTACATTTTCGTCTGATGGCCGTGCGCACATCAGAGACACTTGTCTACGGAAACTCCAGAAGAACAGCGTCTGTTAACCAAACAGAGAGATACTGTAAATTCATAGTATTTTTGAGCAGTACATCAGAAAAGTCTGACAAATTGTATCAGTATGATATACCAGGGTCCATAAGTGCACCAGAAAAAAAAATTGTCCATTTCAGTTGAATTTAAATAAATCTGATGCATCAAGTGGTTTTATCAGATCTGATCAAAAAAATTAAACAAAGTAACAACAAAAATTGTCAGAGATCTCAGAAAAGAAAAAAATTATGAATCCGCAGAAAGAAAGGGAAGAAAAATCCTTAAGTTTCCTTGTTTTTCCTACCACCCTCCAGGGAACCGGATGGCATTCACATTGGGAACATTCTGCATCAACATCTCTGGTGGAGTCTAGTCCAGTCCATACAATGAACCGCTCAGCTGTAACAGCAGATTCTGCAACTATGTAAAAAAAAAAACAGCCTGCACACAAATGTGCAGAGCAATTACTTCAATTGGAAAATAAATCATGTAATCACCATAATATAAATTGGTTTTTACCACATTTATACAGACAAAAATATAAAGTAAAATTATCAATTTACATGTGGTTCACTGTCTAAGAAATCATTATGGTCAGTAGTCAATACTTGTATCTGGAAAAAACAATCCAGGACACCTATGAAGGGTTAATTTTACGTTAACCCCTTGTGGGGGTTTTACAGCAACATCACACAAGATGTAGCTAGCTTGAAAGTGCATTTTCTTTTTTAGAAGAGCACATGGGGGGTGTGTTAGCCTCCTTCTCACTGTGCTAATGCATTCAATAAATCAAAAGAGCTAGTAAAATTACATATATTACAAAACATTATATCCTGACTGGTTTTACATCTCAAAAAATATATATATTTCATTCACAGGTTCATGTGAACTCACCAGGATATTCTTCAACACAATAATACAGCAAATCTTCCTGCTCAACCGATTACATCTCCTGTTTCTACAATACAAATATAATAATCAAAATCGCGTTTTATACAGATATCTTAAGATTTCAAAACCAAATGGGAATGTTTTGAAAGTTACCTCTCTCCATGCAGACCAAGGCCTTAAAAGAAAAGCACGCTAGCTCTGAGCAGGGAGGAGCCGTGACTAACTGCTGCGCAGGTGTGGTGCATTCAAAGTCTATGGGAATTCTGATATCAGTACTGAACCAAAAACTCCCCAAGACTAAAATTCTTGGGGAGCTACTACTTTACAGACATCAAGGCCAAACAACCTCCACATATCACTCCTATATGCATGAAGTGCTGTCAGCGACTTTTAAATATGTGCACTCACCAATTGGTCTTGTTTGCAGTAGCCCTGCTTTGATCCATTAAACAATACTAATGAAATGTTCTTTTTTGAACACTTGAGACAATTGTAATGTGTTAAGTTTATTTCTTTTGCATTTGGCCAGTATTAACTTTTCTGTTGCAATGTGGGTTATGCTATTTGTTAGATCATAATGTAGCACTGCACCAGCTTTAAACCACTTGCTTTTCAGCAGAACACACATTTTTGTGCACCTGTACTTTTGAAGTGAACATTTAGTGTTTTGTTCAATGTGGTTTTGTGTGTAAGATGTATTGTATCATATTTCTTTTTCAAAACTTATTAAACATTACATAACAACTGCAATAATTGCTATCTGTGTACTTTACACACAGCACAAAATTGCATAATAGGGTTTAAGTGCATTTTTGTAGTTATACTATTGAACACTTTCCAAAAGAATTACCTGAAGTACAAGCGTATATAACTTCACTTCATAATTAGATTCAAATGTAACTTAAAATGCACTCAAACTTAATATTACAGTGTCGATATTAAAATGTGTACTTTTAAAATATGCTTTCAATGTACGTTACAATGACAACTTTGAGCATACAATTTAAAATATAGCAAAAATATATGTAAAAACAAATTTAAAATAAGTACACTTTAGAAATTACACATAACTTTCACTTAAAGTATACTTTTTTAATAATATATTTCTATAAAGTGTAACATAGTGTAATTATGTTAAAGTGTGTTAAAAGTATTAGCATGAAAGCGTAATGTTAGTATACTTTTTATATATTTACAAAAAGTACAATTTGTCTAAGTACATTTTCAGTAAACTATAGGAAATATGAATATACTTGAAATACAATAAAGCACATTTTTTTTTTACCAGGGAAGCTCTAAAACCTGGAGGCCAGTGGCCTTTGAGGACCAACTTTGTACATTTCAGGGTAGTAACCTAGAGAAGCCGACGTCTGGAAGGAGTGCACTACTGTCCGCCTTCTACACTCCTCACTCATGAAGAAAACTAAAATACTTGAACTCCTCCACTTGCTAAAGGCAAGCCACCTTTTGAAACGCCTTAAAGAAAACAAAACTACTGGCAGCAGCTGTTACTTTAGGAGGAATACAAACTTTATAACTTTATTTAATCATTTGACAGACATTAGAACAGGAGGTGGATAGAGAAACCAAAATAGATAACACAAGATTTTCCCAGATAATTTTTGGCAGCGTGTCTTTAGTCAGATAAGTATAAAAATACTCGCACTATATATTACTTCAAAAAAAGTAAAAAGTGCAGTTAAGTGCAGCTCCTTCTAAATGTAACTTTTTTAGAGAGGTTCCTGTGAGAAGCTATGAACCCAGCGCTGGTTACTGCAGATTGAAGCTCCATCATTTCCATGTTTGGATGACGGCTACTGCATAAACACCTGAATTTTATACTTTGATAGCTTGACTTTAACTCTGTTTGCATGTTTTAAAGCAGAAACTGAAACCTAAGAAGGATTGAAATGCATTTGAAATGTGTTGCTGCCTTTAAATTTTCAGCAGATTTACCAATTAAAAAAATAAAAAAGCAAATATAGCCGCTTTTAGACTTAGTTTGTTGCTGATGCTTAATATATGATGAGTATTTAACTTGATGATTTTTAAGTACAACAGTAGTTAAGCTGTTATAGGTGAATGGAGGGTTTGAAATGATCATTGTATGTGTGTATCCGCTGTGAGAGACATATTCTAAAAAAATAAATCCAGTAATCACAGTGTGTTATTTTCAACTATTTATTAATATGATACAGCTGCAAATAAGTATTTGAACACCAGAGAAAATGTATGTCAATATTTGGTGCAGTAGCCTTTGTTTACAATTCCAGAGGTCAAACATTTCCTGTAGTTTTTCACCAGGTTTGCAGACACTGCAAGAGGGATTTTGGCCCATTCCTCCACACAGATCTTCTCTAGATCAGTCAGGTTTCTGGACTGTCACTGAGAAACACATAGTTTGAGCTTTTCTATTAGGTTTAGCTCTGCAGACTGGCTGGGCCACGCCAGAACCTTGATCTGCTTCTTCCAGAGTCGCTCCTTTGTTATCCTGGCTGCATGCTTCGGGTCATTGTGATGCTGGAAGACCCAGCCTCCACCCATCTTCCATGCTCTAACTGAGGGAAGGAGGTTGTTCCCTAGAATGTGGTTATCATGGCCCCGGTCATCCTCTCCTGCATACAATGCAGTCGTCCTGTCCACTGTGCAGAACTACACCCCCAAAGCATGATGCTTCCACCCCCATGCTTCACATCAGGGATGGTGTTCTTCAGATGGGTCTAATCATTCTTCTTCCTCCAACCTCGGTTAGTGGAATTCTGACCAATAAGTTCTATTTTGGTCTCATCTGATCACATGACTTTCTCCCATCCTCTGGATCATCCAAATGGTAATTGGCAAACTGAAGACGGGCCTTGACATGTGCTGCTTTAAGCAGGGGAACCTTCTGTGCCATGCATGATTTCGAACCATGATGTCTCAAGGGCTGGTACAGCAGTGTGTCTCAAATATTTCTTAATTTAAGCCCAATATTGAAGTGTGGTCTGCGCTATGTTATTCCACGCCACAACGCCAGAGAGCCAATCAGGAACTAGCTGTGGGTCTAGATACGGACGAGGCGGCAAGGAAGTCCACTTCAATCCAATCCACTGTATTTATATAGTACATTTAACAACAGAAAATGTTTCCAATGTGCTGTACATAACAAATAAACAACAACACAACAATACATGAACACAATACAACAACAGATGAACTAAAAAGGACACAGATGACCACACAACTACACATTGTTAGGCCAAAGATTAAAAGTGGGTCTTAAGACGATACTTAAAACACTCCACTGTAGGGGCAGTCTGTATATGGAGAGGTAAAGTATTCCAAAGGCTGGAGCCAACTACAGAAAAGGCTCTGTCCCCTCTGGTTTTAGGCCTCGTCTGAGGCACTATTAACTGAAGATGGCCCTCAGACCTCAGAGCACGTGCCGGAGAATAAATCTGGAGGAGGTCAGTGATGTATTGAGGAGCCATCCCATTCAGGGCTCTAAACATAAACAATAAAATCTTAAAATCAATTCTAAAACAAACAGGGAGCCAGTGCAAAGACGCAAAACCTGGTGTAATGTGTCGATGTTTTCTGGTTCCTGTTAAAAGACGAGGCGCTGCATTTTGGACCAACTGCAGACGGGAGAGAGCTTGTTGGCTTATGCCTGAATAAAGTTAATTGCAGTAGTCCAGACGGCTAGAA
This sequence comes from Cyprinodon tularosa, assembly GCF_016077235.1. NCBI lineage: Eukaryota > Metazoa > Chordata > Actinopteri > Cyprinodontiformes > Cyprinodontidae > Cyprinodon > Cyprinodon tularosa. The sequence goes on along the minus strand of NW_024038570.1, from coordinate 8,337 downwards.
ATAAAAGAGTATAAAACCTGTTCAAAGAGGTTAAAAGATAAAAACGGTTTTACCTTAGATAAAAGATGGAGATGCTAAAAACACGATTTTAAAAATCTATTTATTTGTTTGTTCAGTTTAAAATCGCTTTCTATGGTGACACCAAGGCTGGTTACTTTGGGGCGCAGAAAATGCTTGAAAGATCCCAAGTCACAAATGGAACTTCCAAACACCATCACCTCTGACTTGCTCTCATTAATCTTCAGAAAGTTTTTTGACAGCCAAGCCTTGACATCAACCAGACAGTCAGGGGGGTGTCAGGAGGCAGTGGCTGTTTTTAGCAATTGGCAAATAAAGTTGTCAGTCATCAGCATAGAAATGGTACGCTATGCCATGTTTGTTAAAAATCTCTTTGAGAGGAAGGAGGTTAACTGCAAACAAGTGGGGGAAGTGGGGGCAAGTTTGTTCGACAATGGAGGGACATGAGGGTGTTCACTGTGACACCCCGCAGGTGACCTGGTTTCTGAGTATAAACCAGCATTCAGGGTATTACCAACAGTAACCATGGAAACGGTGGTCCCATCTCTTTCAGGTAACTTACCAGCTCCTCCTTTGTAGTTCTGGGCTAATTCCTCACCTTTCTTAGGATCACTGAGACCCCATCAGGTCCCTGTGTGAATAAATAGAGATCAGTGGTCTGCTCTAATGGTCGGCTAACGACATGCCATGAGAGAACGAAAACTCACAAGTACACATACTAAGAAACTGCCAATGTTTATTTACAGGTGAATGAGGCAAGTCTCACTTTAACAGATTAATGGTGTGAGTTGGTGATATTACTACAGAAACATGCAACCTTGCAACCTTTTTCCTGTTTGAAGGTCTTCTATTTCTATTGCCCTTGACATACATTCCTAGGATGTTTGACCATTTGCTGATTTTACAAAAAATAGCTTTTAAGATGGTTTTAGCATTTACGTTATCTTTAACACAAGTATTACAGGCTCCTGAATCACATATAAGTCTAACTGCCTGTCCATTAATTGCTAGAACTATTCATGTTTTTTCTTTTAATGCATTTAATATCCCCCATGCTCCATACACATCTACAATTTTAACCCCTCTAATTTTTTTTATTCCCTGTATGTAGCTTGCATGACTAAAATAATTTTCTGGTGGGTTATTTATTTTTAATGTTTTTTTCCCGAACTTAATAGTTTTGGAGACCCTGCAGAAGCATTAGGAAGGCTGTCAGCTGGATCAATGCTGCAGTCACCACTCCATCTGACATCCCATCCCCCCCACCCCCCACCCCCCGCTGCCGCAGATTCAAGCTCTCTCCCTCTAAACTGTGTTTCATTATTTTTTGGACGCACAAATAACTTAAAAGACCCACAAACATAACTTTAAAGACAGAAACACATAACATTAAAAGACGGACAAACACAACATTAGATCTATTTATTAATTTTTAATAATAACATCGTATCTACTTTGCGCATGTATTATATCAACAACTCGCTATTTGGAGATCATTTAACTATATACTTATTTATCTATATATTTATTTATTTATGTATTTATTTATACATTTTTTTATTTATGTATTTTTGCACTAGTGCTTGTTTTTAGCCGGCACATAACATTTCTCCATTGATCTACTTCCACACACCATCTATTTCATACTTTTACTTCCACTTCTACAAGTATTTTAAATTACTTGGATCAATCTGACACAAACTATCCATACCCCATATGATCTTCTCTATACTCTTACCTGAACCCATCCTTTTTAATTCTTTTACTTCCCTGGCTCTCTTTAGTTATTTTATTCTTTAGTTCTTATTATTTTATTATTTTTGGAATAGAGGCGTCCCTCAAACCCATATATTTTTTAAACCATATATTCAAGTGTTTATTTTTAGTTGGATCCTGTGCTTCTACAAACTTCTAATCGTAGATTTTAAATTATCTCTAAATTTATTTTGACCTTTACCCATTTTAAAGAATTTAGTCCAGTACAAACACCTAGGGTATTCTACGCACTGGATGTTTATTCAGCAGGAAGGCACCCAAAAACTGTTGTGGTAATTTCTGCTTCTACCTTTTCAGGTGAGAAATTCTTGCCTCTGCATCCACAAGAACTGTACTGTATTAACCCCTGCTGTTTTAGTATGAAACAACAGAACCTGAAAGGTTTGATTGTTTCCTCACACACTCTCACACAGTCACACCTATTTTAAGGCCTATTATATATTTTTTTATTTTAACCAATATAGATGCAAAACACCTATCGTTACATGTACACTTTGGAGTCTCAAACTCCAGGCCCTCGCACGCATCGGATACCCAGATACCACATCTGTCAACAAAACTTGGTTTCGTCAAACATCCCTGCTGCGGCGGCTACAAACCTTACTATCTCGAGAACAACACAGAGTCCCAAACTCTAACGCACAGAATACCCAGATGCCACATCTGTCAACAAGACTTGGTCTGGTCAAATATTCTTGCGATTAGAGCTGTAACTTAAATGGTCCCAGACCAACTTTTGATCAAAAGCTTTAGGCCTACCCTTTGCTGTGTAGATCAGTCCTCAGCGGGAGCCGTCACCAAGATGCCCACGGAAGAGCTGGACCAAACTGGCCCCGTCCGGCAAAGGGAGGACGGCTGTCGACAGATTCTTGGCCTTGGTCCCACACGGTCCTGGACAATTGGATCTTGACTCCCGGGTTTCGGCACCAAAATGTTGGGTTCGAAAAATGTAGGTTCATAAAAGAGAAACTGAGTCCACACAGAAGGGGGATTTTTTAACGGCTTCTGCAGAAGGAGAGAGCTACGTTCAGCAGAAGCCTTTTTATTAGCAGATCATAACACATGGGGTGGGTTACAAAATAGAGTGTTCTTCTGACAAGGCAATTGATCAGGTCATAGGACAAAATGCTCCTCTGATTGAATCACAGAATAGAGTGGTCTCCTGATAACTGTGATTAGCCTTGCACAGACATCAGCAAGTTTCTACCACCGTTGCATGACAGTTTGCAGTAAACAGAGTGAAGCATCTCATTTCTCAAATGTTCCATATGCACACACATTAACTTTATAATCGTCATTGAATAAACCTGACAGTCGCAGTCCAAAATATATTGAAAGTGCAAGTTTATGAATTTGAACGGAGAGGGAACGTTGCCTTTGAATCTTACTAGCTTTCCAACATTACTAGCGATAGCTTTAATGATCCCACTTTGCAATCTAGGGAGGGATTAGCAGCAGCTTTGCACGTTCAAAGTTTTATTAGCAACTAAAATTGGAAGTTAAGGTTCTGTCTCTGCAGTGAGCGTGCAGTTAGCCGTGACTGGCATGAGTGGACAGTATGGGGTGGATTACAGATCCATTTGCTCCTCACTCAGGAGGACAGAGTTCAGTCGATTTTATATGTTGCCAACAATGTCCCAATTAACACAGAAAAGAGTTACTAAATATTGCGCCTTCAGACCTCTCTAGTGCCGTTTTTGAAATATAAGCGCTCATGAGGAATGAAAGGTAAAAAAATATTGCACCATGAGAGCTAAGTTGGCAACACCAGATCTCCCTTTAACGCTAATTTCAAAGGTGGATCTTAGGATTTCTCCTGTTGCATTTTTTGTCGGTGTTCTGTCAGAACAGCATACACTGTCAGATCTGCATACCATTAGCTTTTATCTAACCTAAATCTATTCTGAGGCATAATAAAAACCACAGTCAATGTTTTCTGTGATTTTAAACATTTAAATTGCAGCACAAACGTTTTTACAACCAAAATAACTTATTTTAAATTAATATTGACTAATATGGTTTTAGTTATAGAGGCTTTGTCTCTCAACATCTCGGAAACTTCATTCATGTCTGACCGTTTCTGCATCCAACAAATAGGAGTAGAATAAAAGCTGATTTTCTTTCTTTTTTTTAAGTTGAACGTCTTTTTTTCTGGTGGGTACATTGCTTTTAAAATTCAGAGTGGGTATAATTCTCTGTCCTCTCTTTACCCTGAGGAGGTCAGTTGGTGACACCTCTGGAGTCAAATAAGTCATTTGGGATTTAAAATGTGTTGGTGCTAGTACAATAACACTGGAGGCTTTCTTAGAAAGGACTGCCGCCTAAAATGCAAAGAGCTTATGCATGATTTAGCATTTTCATAATAAGAGAGGAAGCTGGTCTTCAGTCACAGACTGCAGACCAGCCAATGTGCAGAAATGAAGAACCTTCTCTGGTACATCACTGCTGCATCAGGCAAGTGCAATAGTTTTAAATCTTCATTTTTTACTTTTTGAAAAGGTGAACTATTCTCAATCAAACAAACATATTTTATTTCTCTCATTTATGGTGTTTAACAAAAAAAAAAAAAACTGTTCCTGAAATGGAGAATGATTCCAGATGTTGGGGGTAATATTTCCATGTCTGTCCCTGCAGCTCTCTGCTCCGTCTCCTCTCTCTCTGAACGGCGCTACCATTTTATTTATGAACCAAAGAGCTGGACCGAAGCTCAGAGTTACTGCAGGGAAAAGTACACCGACCTGGTTACCGCCGACAACCTGGACATCGTGAAGATGTTGTACGAGATGGGTGATCCGAACAAATTGGACCCCTTTGCAGAAGTAAAGTCACTTTTTCTCTGTTTCTGTGAAAGTAATCCTTGAAATCAATAGTTTTAGAAAGTTCTTTTAAGAAGCCTCTGAAAACTGAAGATATTAATAAAAGCATTGATTGCCTTTTCAGACATATAATCCCATTCTCAGAGGTGTGAATTAAACAAGTATAAATACTTAGTACTTAAGTACACTTAAGTAATGAAGTACACTTTTTAGGTATCTATACTTTACTCCATTACTTATTTTTCCTCCTACTTCTGACTTCTAATCATTACATTTTCACACAAGTATCTGTACTTTCTATTCCTTAGATTTTTAAATCAATCGTTCCTCGTTCCTCTTGGCTTCGGTTTAATGTTTCCAAATCTTTATTTCCCGTCATGTGCTCCATCCAATGCAGATCATTGGCTCCACCCACATCTAGTGAAAACTAGTGTGATTGGATGAGTCATAGAAGGCAAACACTCATTGGTTAGCTAAAGGAAATCATCAGAAGCAAGCAGGAGTTCTTCAAACTGCTAACGTGAATTGTCTATGCCATGCTACAATGTGGGATTCAGAAAAAGATGTTGAAATGTCTGAAAGGTCGGACACAGGCGAGAGCGTATCGGGAGACAGAGACCAATCAGACCTCCCTCATCCTTGGCCCTATCTGAGAGAATTTAGAGAAATAGTCCAAAAATTGAGCTTTCATTCATATAGTGGCATCTGGCTGTTTTTTTTAAGGTTACTTTATACTTTTATACTTTAAGTAGTTTTGGAGCACATACTTTTACACTTTTACTTGAGTAAAGAGGTCAAGTTGATACTTAAAATTTTACCAGAGTGTTTTTAAACTGCAGGATCTATACTTCTACTTAAGAAACAAACATGTGAACTTTTGACACCACTGCACATTCTTAATATAGTGGCATTAATTACCAATCTGATTGGATGATCTGGTGAACTGTAAAGTGCCTCATGATGACATGTGTTGGGAATTAGCCCTACAGAAATAAACTGAATTGAATTAAACTTGGTGCTGTGCTTTGTAGCCATAATAATTTTAACTATCGTAGAAAGGCCCTAAGCTGTTCATTAATTACTTAATTAATTAAGTGGTAAAATAAAAAATGGCCGATTTTAATATTTGATCAGGAGAGAACTTGGAGCAACTTTTCGAAAAATAAATGAGAAAAGGAAAGCGCTAAAAAGCTTACTGGATATAAATAAATGATCATTAAACTAAAAAGAATGCAAAGACAAAGTTATTTGGAAACCTTAGAAAAACACCATATGAAGAACCAACTCACAGCACATTATTATTTTAAGAGAATTTACAGAAACAATTTAATCAGATCGTCCAGACAGACGGAAATCAATATCTAAGGAAACCCAGCTGATTGCTGCCAGTTGTCGACTTTGCAGAATTATCTTCATCTGGATGAGCATATGGCGACGTAGATATTCACTGCCATTGTCATTGGCTTTCCAGCCATCCCTCACACCAAACATGCATGCAGCCACAGTGGAAAGGACAGTAACTTCCAGTAGAAACTAAACCAGTGTGAGTGGAACATTGAAGTACTAATGGTAAACTAGCTCCATGAAGGCATTCTGTCTGGGAAAGAAACAATTAATCAAACAAGCTCTGAAACAGTTTTCATGTCAGAGGATGGAAAGAGCACATCCAGTTAGTAGCCCATTTATTTCTCTTGGAGAGAAACAGGACTACTATGAAAAAACAGGCCAAGCTCCAGCATCTAGAAACAGAGGTGTTGATGGCAGCAGCACAGCTGATATTTCTCTCCAGGATGGAGTCACAGCCAAACAGGAACAGACCAGATGAAGCTACTATGAGAAAAAGCAGAGAGAGCAGAACGTTAGAGATTGAACTAACAGATTCTGCAGAGTGGGAGAATAGAGATAGAATGAAGCAGAATGATGAAGAAGGGGTCCCTATGTCCTCCAGCAGTCTAAGCCTATAGCAGCAGAACTATAGAGATCGCTCAGGATAACTTAGGTATTTTGCATGAGGTATAACAAAGTTAGAACTTCACCCTGGGTGAAAAAGGAAGCATGGACTATTGTGCCAAACCCTAGGGACCAGTTCTTCTGGGCCCTTCCGCCATAACATCCAGGAGGGTTTTAATAAGGGGGAGGCTGAGTCCAAAGTAACACTTATTGTTGTGAAATCAGGCTGCACAGGAATTTTCCTTCAGCCTTGAGTCTTTTCTTGCCGGCTCTATGTGGTAAATCCTTAATTCCAAATTAGTTGGGCTTTGCTTCCTTGAAGCAAGCACATCCATGATCCCATCCCATCTCATCTTTGAGTTCAACCACTCCAGCCAGCATACGGTTCAGCTCCTGGTCCTGCTCGTTCACAGCCTCTGTGAGGGCATCAACCGCTGCTGCAGGCAGCCTGATCAATGCCCAAATTGCCACTGACATCCTCTGTAATTGTAAATACATCAGGTATCCTCCAAATCCAAACAGGAGACATCCAAGTATCGTAAAACCAAAAATCCATATATTTTTGATATCCTCCATTGACAACATTGTAAAAAAAACCATCCTCCAAGCCTTCCAGGAGTCCATGGTGTATCCCATGAAGTATGTCCCCTTTTCCCTGTCTTCCAGTTATATAAATCTAAACAATTGCATTGAGAAACCAACTGACCAGATCTATTGTTTGAGTTTGGATGACATTTAGAGAGATCTCAGAAAAGACAAGACACAGCAAAGCAGGGACAGGCTGGGAGGAACGGGAGCAGCAGGAAAATACGACCGCCTCCTTCAAAAGCCAGAACAGAGTTAGATCAGAGCTGTAATTTGCCACTTAATCTATAGAGATATAAATAATTATACATGCAATTGTTTAGCTAGATCAAACAACTGGAAGTAGGTCAGGGGCATCACTTACTGAACAGCCTTCATATAAGATGTTCAGGACAGTGTTATGTAAATAAAATAGAGAAAAAGAGAAGCTGTGTGTTGAGAAGTTTTATTATTTACAGTGTTGAATAAAATGACAAGGTTTGACTAAAACTAAAATAGATTTTTGTCATTGTGACTAAGACTAAGACTAAATTAAAAAAGGCTGACGAAATGAACACTGTTTGGAAAATTTTTGTTTAAGACTGGAAGAGTTTAAGACAGTAAAAACCGGTAAAGTCAAACAAAACTCAGTCATGTTGACACATCCACTCCAACAACATGACATATAAGGAATATATCCACGTCTTGATGGAATAAACCATTTTCTGTCAAATAAAAAGGTTCAAACTACACAAGTCTGCACAAAAACTGAGAGTATTTGATTATTAAAAAAAAAAGCAAGAAGGTTCTTATTTTGGTTTAAATATTCTACTAGAATAAATTAATAATATCACATTTTTTCTTGAAAAGTAAAAGTTAAACAACTAAAGGAATATTGGATATAACTGAATCAGTCCTCTTTCTAACAGGCCTGGATTGGTTTGTACCGTGATGAGACCATCTGGAAGTGGCTGTCAGATTATAATCCCAACTTCAGTAACTGGGCCAGTGGACAGCCTGACAACCTGTGGTACAGAGCAGGATGCGGAGGGATGTACAGCACTGGAAAATGGCACGATGCCTACTGTGAAGAGCTCTTTACACTCGTCTGCTCCAATGTGACCGGTCAGGGTTTACTTTCTTTCTTTCTTCTTCTTTCAGGATAGTCACTTAGAATCAGTCAGACGAAACACAGCCTGATTTCCAACAACTA
>NW_024038569.1:0-28120 GCF_016077235.1 Cyprinodon tularosa | reverse complement strand
TCTGCCTGTTTAGGTGTTCAGAGACATGACCGTTGGCGAAGGCGAGATGATGTGTGTGTGGATCTGGTGGCGAGCGATAAGAGCAACACCTTCTAGGGCGTCATCTTCCCGGGATTCATCCGCTACGAGGCCCTCAGGAAGGTTTATGACAACCAGGTGGTCCCTAATATTAGCAATTCAGAAAAATCTACAGTTGGACTTTCTGATTATAAATATTAGTGGCGGACATAGATTTTTTTTAATCTAGATTAATCTCACCGTAATCTTGGAATTATTCTAGATTAAAATGGCTACATTGAGTTCTGCCAAATCAAAGAATCAGAATTAATTTTTTGATACCTTGAAGGAAATTCTTTTCCAGCAGAGCAACCGTTTACAGCAGAGGAAAAAATAAGATTGTAAGAACAAATAATATATAAGAATAAAATAAGATAAGGATATAAATAACATAAGAAATGGGTAAGAATAAAATAAGATAAGGATGTGTGTGCTGCCTAAATAATAAGTAAAATAAAGTCTTTGAACAGGCTCCTTACGCCAGGTGGCACTTAAGACCAGGGGCTCATCTCCTGTTACCAAAATGAATCACAAACTGCTTGAGAAAGTTTTTCTACTATGATAACTGGTGATGAAAATAAATAATATTCAATTAGATGCATTTATGTCTAATAAGTGTTTATTCAGATAAACGTGAATTCTACAGTCAGTAGCTTTGTGTCGGTTTGTTTGGTTACAGTCATTAGTATGGACTAGAGGTGGGCGACCGGGAATTTTTATTCAATACGATACCAAGTAAGTACAGGGTCAATATCGCAGATATCGATACTTTTTAACATTTAAAGTTCAAATAGAAAACACAAACTTATAGTTTGTAATTTGATAGTATGTACAAAATTAAATACATCACACTTGAAAAAATTTCCATAATTTTGTTGTTTATAGCATAAAGTAATACAATAAGGTAACAGTTCACTGTTTTCAAGGCTGCGCTTTAAAAAAATGAAATTGTCTGAAGAGCTGTTCTTAACAAAGTTTCTTTCTGTTTACACTTGTGTATACAAAATGACAAGATAAATCTGTCTAAGTTTAAAGCTGGCAACCCAAAGATTCTCATTTGGTCACATGACCCACTGACGTCAGTGGGTCAGTTTATTCAGGAAGTAAACGTTTTATATAGCGTGTCAATATTTTTTCACCTTTGTGATGGAATTATTATCCTTTAACAAGGATATCTACGGACCAATCAGAGTCTTAATGTTTTTATTAATGCTTACTGGTTTAATCACCACTGCTAAATGTTCTTTGATGTTATGCAGAGCCGGTGGAAGTGCATTATCTTTAATAACATTTTCCAGATGCTGCTGTGTTGTAATTAGTTTAAACCAGAGTCTAACCTTTGTTTGAAGAGGGGATCATGTGATTTGAATTGGTTATGTGGTGGCTGCTTTCGGTTCGGTTGGCAACATGCTGCTGCAGCAGGGCGTGAAGGCTGGCGGTCAGTGTTGGAGCCCTGTGTGCTGTGCTGGCCAGTGTTAATTTCATCAACCAGGACGATCACGAAAATATTTCGTCAACACCCCTTTTACCCGTGAAGATCACGAGTTAAAGATGCACAAAAATTGTTTCCATAAAAGAAAAACATGACAAGAATAAAAAATTATTTTCTTTAACGAGACTTAGACCAGACGAAATTTACAAGCCATGGACGAATGGACATTAAGAACTGTATTTGTTTATAATTGATTTGTAATTTTTAATTGTTAATTTAAGTGTTTCTTGAACTTCATAGATGATTACGCGTTGTTTCCCTATTTGTCCCTACATGGGGTATGTCCCACAGTGCCTTGCAGTAGTAGCAGAGGGCTTATACGCCTAGAATCACTGGTAGTATTTAACCGTAGCTAGCTCAACTTCGCAGACATGGTGTCGGGCTTGGATACCAGTGTGCAGTTTGTTGGAGGAACTGGGCGAAAAACAATAGTGTATGGAGCCATTTCGTTTACAACGGGAAGGACAACAAAACAACCGGCATGATAATTATTGATCATGCCGCCGATGCTGGTGGTGGCCAAGACTACAATGACTAAAATGAGGCTAAGACTAAAATAGATTTTCGTCATTGTGACTAATACTAAATTTTAAAAAGCTGACAAAATTAACACTAGTGCTGGCGGTTCTGCATAGCAGGCTGTGCCTGGAAAGGGAAGGTGGTTCCTCAGTAACTCGATCGCAGCGAGCGGTCCAGAACCGGGTCCTTTCTGCTGTTTTGGTGGGAAACATGTTGGGATCTGGAGATTCTCCACCTTCTCCAGCAGAGTGCGCTGTGGATCTCCTGGGCTGGAGCCCTCCAGCACAGCTGACGTTCATCAGCCCATCAGGAGACCGGCCTTTATAAGCAGCTGCCAGACCTTCCTTCAATGCCGCAGTGTTGACCAAGTTTGGTTAGCGAACCTGAGCCTCTGTTTTCTACTAGAACCTTTGCTTCAAAGAGAAACCCAATTCTAACCTGCCCCTGTGTTCTCGCTCCTAGGAAACCAGTCTCTCGTGTGAAGCTCTGGATGAGCTTAGCCTGTTACCTGCCTGCCTGCCCTAGAGAGCCAAACCTGAAGATCTCACTCTGGAATCCACCTGCTGCTCTCAGAGAAAGAGCTAAACACTCAAACCAAGGTCAGTCACTAAGAAGTCAGAAGCTAGACGCTGCTGCTGCTGAGCACTCTGCTGAACCAACAGTCTCTGGACCCAACCGGTTCCCTCTCTCAAATAAGAAAGCCTGGACCTCTTCAAGGTATTCTCAAAAACATCTAAACTCAGCAATTCATCTGTTAACCTGGCTAATCAAACTGTCCGTCTCTGCAGATGCCAGAGAATCCTGCCCGGACCAGTACCTGAATCCAGTTCGTGTCATTATTGTGAAACCTTTAAATAAACTCTGTTGAACTTTTACCCAGTCTCCAGTGGTATTCTGCATGTGGGTTTATTTCCTAAACCAACCATGACAGAACACTGCGGCCAAACACAAAGCCCAGCAGATCACCTCCGGAGGAGGCTTGAGGAGCAGGACGCTCAAATCCTTGGTCATGCGCACACCCTCCGTGAGTTACACAATAAACTTGAATATCAGAACCAAGTCTTGCAGAACTTTGCTGGCTACATGGGAAATGCTAATGCTACGCCTGCAGTCCGTCCTGTTCCGGAACCACTTCCGCCACTAAGGTCACCGTCCGTGACGTCATTTCCTGAGTTCCGTCCGAGTCCTCCTGAAAGATTTTCAGGTAATCAAAAGGAGTGTAAAGGATTTTTGTTTCAGTGTCGTTTGCTTTTTGAGCACTCACCTGGCAGTTTTCCAAATGATAGAAAAAAGATTTCCTTCATTCTCTCTCAGCTTACTGGACGAGCCCTTGAATGGGCGGAGGCAAGGTTCTCTTCTGAGTCCAGCTTTTCATGTACTTTTTCAGAATTCATATCTGAGTTTTCTCAAGTTTTCAACCATGACTCTGATAAAACTATTGATTCCCGAGCCCTGCTAAATTTAAAACAGGGAAATTCGACAGTAGCTGTGTTTTCCATTGACTTCCGGGTTAAAGCCGCAGCCTCAGGTTGGAACGAATGTGCACTTAAGAGTGCTTACTTTAAGGCCCTGAATGACAACATTAAAGATGAACTCGCCACATTAGACGAACCTGCTAGTTTGGAGGATTTAATCCGTTTGACCATCAGGTTGGATAACAGACTTCGGACTAGAGATCACTCAAGGCAAAGAAACCTGAATTTTTCTGTTTCATCTCCTGCATTTAATAATACTTCTGTTTTTTCTGGTTCCCCAGAATCCAGTACCAAGCCAAGGTTTAAGAATCAGACTCTCCCAGCGCCTGTCCAAATCTCTCATTTTTCTTCTTCAGAAGGAGCGGAGGCCGAACCCATGCAAATTGGACACACCAGGCTATCCCCTGAAGAGAGGCAACGAAGATTCAAAGCTAAACTGTGTCTGTATTGTGGTGAGACTGGCCATTTTATTGCCTCTTGCTCGGCTAAATCAAAAGCCAGGGCCCGTCAGAGGATGTGAGGAGTCTGACGGGCCACCTAAGATCTGAAAAAACTCCTCATTTGTTGTTGCCCGCTACTCTGTTCTTTGCTAACCAGAATCTCACCTTGTCAGCATTCATCGACTCTGGCTGTGAAAGAAACCTTATTGATTCAGAACTGGTCCAGCAGTTAAAGATTGAAACTCTTCCTTTAACTAAACCTCTTAGAGTTTCTGCTATCGATGGAAAGAAGCTTCATCAAGTCACTCATCAGACACAACCCTTGGAACTGGTTATCTCTGGAAACCACCAGGAGATGCCAACATTTTTTGTTGCGGTACTTGAACGGGTCGTAGTGGAGAATAATCCCTTTCTCAGTGAGAATCTCAAACAATCTCTTGGGGAGAGTGGATCCAAACCTCATGTTTGAACCCCAGCTCAGTTTGAAGCTCAGTTGTTCCTTCCAGGGAGTGAAGGTCAGAGAAATCCAGTTTGCAGGATGACTTCCTGCCGAGAGGCAAAGACAAAAACAAAGTTAAACTCAGGTTGACAAAAACTCAGTTTGACTCAGCAAAAACTCAGCTTGGCTAGAGTACCCAAAACTGGCAAACACTCTGGCGTCGAGGTAGTGGCAGTCAGCAGCTTAAAAACACTCCGTTTAACGAGGAAACCATCAGCAGGTGTGTGAGGAGGCGGACCAGAACCAGGCGCCTCCTGGTGGATGAAGGGAGACAAACACAGAAACACAAACACAAAGGCAGGAGTCCTGACAGTAGTGGGCACAAGCGCACTGCTTTAACCACTAACAACACTCCCCGCATATATGGTAATCATACGTGGAGGAAGGATGTAGAAATGTTGGAATGTGTAGCAAAATCATGTGCAAAGCTAAAGGCAGTATAAGTATGAAGGAGGACAGAGACTAGTTAGTCAGTGATCAGTGAAAAGGAGGACAGGGACTAGTTAGTTGGCAATCAGTGATAGGGTTGGGAATTGAAAAGATTTTCACGATTCCGATTCCCTTTTCGATTCTATGAAACGATTCGATTCTTTATCGATTCTTTTTTCGATTCCAATTTGGGGAAAAAAGGAGAACAAACAGTTTGATTATCAGCATCAACTTTGTTTACTTAACTATTGCACAATCTTACAAACTCAACAAGTTCAAGATGTCAACAGGAAATGTGAAACTGGAGTAACATCTGTGTTTAAATGAAAAATGAATACAAGAACAAACTTAATAACCAACAATGTCTAATAACAAATGATGGGATAATAACCTATTTTAAATAACAAAAAATACTAATTATAAAACAGTAGTAGGGAAAATTAACAGTTCTTTTGCAGAAAGATGAGCATATCTGCTTTTTCTGGAAGGATACGGGATCTTTCAGGGCTTATGGTGTCTCCAGCCGTGGAGAACACCCTCTCAGATGGGGTGGAGGAAGCCTGCACACAGAGGTAGTTTTCAGCCAGTCCAGATAGCAAGGGCAGCGTATCTTGCTTGTTCCACCACCACAGTGTGGCGCTATCCCTGCAGGGGATGGAGGGCAAGCTTTTATAGAGCTGGATTACCTGATCTACCCTCTGGGCTAAGGAAAGACGGGGCTTTGATTCACAAAGTGACCGCAGCTCGTTGTCTTCCTCCTCGAATAGTTCTTCCAACTTGCGTAACTTGCGTAACTTACGTAACTTACATAAAAAACGTGACGTAAGTCGTGCTCCCCAGAGCTAGCGCTCTAGGCTCTGGTGCTGCGGGAATCGAAAAAAGAATCGTTCAGCGAGCTGCCAAACGATGCCATGGAATCGGAAAATACGAAACCGGTTCTGAACAGGAACCGGTTTTCGATTCCCATCCCTAATCAGTGAACAGGAGGACAGGGACTAGTTAGTTGGCAATCAGTGAACACTGTATCTTAAATACTGACCCATAGGATCATTCTTACTGTTCATCTTACATGTTCTTCTTTAACTTGTTTCATTTTGTCTCTCAGACTTAGATCCTGTGACCTCTCAGAGAGAACTTGTGAAGTTCTGTCATCAGTTCTGAGGTGCAAGTCCTGCTCTCTGAGAGAGGTTGACCTACAGAACAACAACCTCCAAGATTCAGGGGAGAAGTTTCTGCCTGATCCAGACTGGACATTGGTAATATTCAGGTGAGGATTCATCAAACTGTTTCTTCTGGATTCTAACGCAGTGTTGTTTTTGACAGCCATCTTAGATTTAGTTTTAGTTTTCATCTTTAGAACTAAAACCATTATTAGTTTTAGTCACATTTTAGTCATTATGCTTTGTGATAGTTTTAGTTTAGTTTAGTCAGTTTGCTGTTGCAATTCATGAAACACTTAATCTTTACAATTTCCAATAACAACCAGATTCCTTACCAGACTGACATCTCTAAGCCTAGATACTACCATTGCTGGAGGTACCATGCTCCCATGTAGTTCGTCATCGCTGTTTGGTGGAAATCTTTAATTTCAAAATAACTTTTGTATAAAATGATGCCTTACAAAAGCTGTGAAAATGGCAAAATCTAGTTCAACACACTGGTTAAAATACCAGAAATAGAAGCTAACAAAATTTACAATAGTTAGAAATAGTTGTCGACATATAAGATTTCCATCTCAAAGCAAATACTTCTTGATCTACTACAAATTATGTCTTACACACAGATCAATCAATATTCATTACTCCAAGAGAGATTCTTACTTTGGAAATTGTGGCTTTATTTCCAAGAATATTCCTCCTTGATTAGCGCTGCTCAGGGGGTAAAATAGATATAAAATATTGCCAGTACTATATAAAGAAGTTTGTCTATACATGAATTTAAATTTTTTTTGTTTTTGTTTTTTTCAGATTTAACCCATTATAACCTATATCCACACAAACACACACACACCATCTACACGTTTGTATTTCTATCCATATTAAGAATTTACATTGACTTATGTTGTGTTTTAATGGGCCAAGCAATCAGGGACGCCAAATAAATGTTGTAATTTTATGGTCTTTTCTATTCCCAGCCAGCTGGGAATTTATATTTATGTGTTGCAAAATGTCTGTTTTGCAGCAGTTTGGTTCTGAAAGGTTCTGATTTATCCTTGATGTTTCTGGAGATCTGGTTCCCCTGGGGCCCGCATCTCAACTGTTGTGGAGAACCAGCCGAGGCGGACCCCAGCTTTGAGCGCAGGGGCAGAAGAGATCAGGAACAGAATAGGCAAAAAAGGCAAAAGAGAGGGAGAATCCTGTGTGCTCTGTGGTTTTGTTGTCCTCACAGAGAGGGGGGTAGGTTTTTACACCTCTGGTGGCTTCCATGTGACTTGCCTGTGGAGGCCTTGCCTGAAACGGGGGTTGTTGCAGGGATTCCACAGCTGATTCCACATATTCATGTCAAGAAGAAATATGGACACTGGTTCCCAATGTCTAAAAAGTATGATCATGGCATATGGCACAACACTTACATTAATTTTAGTTATTGCTTTTATGCCTAACCCTGACATTTATCCCAATCCTTACTATTACTTCTATATGCCTCACCCTAAAAAACAGTGCTCTAATGCTGAACAATGTTCTCTGTTTCCCAGATTCAAATGTTTAAATCCTAAGCTAATGATGTTCTGGCAGGTTCTTGTGGTTTCTAAGCTGGAACAGACAGCAGTTAGTTCTTGATCTGTTTCATTGTCTTATTTAGAATCACTGTTGCCAAGATCAAACACTGTCCTGTTTCCTCTGACCCAACTGTACTTTAATGGAATGTCACTTTAAGTTAACTTTGCAAATCAAATACTTTAGGTCTAACTACCTCCAGATCATTCACTCTTTTGGACATTCCAGAACATATAATCACCAATTTCTGAAAAGATTGTAGACTCCAGATGGACTCCAGATATACACCTCATTTTAAAGAACAAATCAGGAGGACACAAAAATTGACAGAGCAAAGATTGGAAAACCTGCTGGACTCAGAACCAGTGAACTAACACACCATCATCCAGTTCCCAGTGGGTTCTCATGCGGGTTCCCCAGTTTCTGGATATCAAACTGGATAATCTGTCTCCAGCAGAACATCAGCGATCTGAAGTTTGTCTGCTTGCCTGAGACATGGAGAACCTCAGTGGTTCTGGACCTCACCATGATCCAGTCGAATTCTTTTCCACTGCACTGGGTGGAAAGAAACAACAAAGACAGGAACATCAGCTGGCGGTATAGTGAGTGCACTATTGTTTTCGTCAACAATGATGTAATTATTTCGTTGACCCTCCTTTTTTATGACGATAATGAACACTGACGAGCTAAACATGTATCTTTGATGACAAAAACATTATGGGTGGGAGTTGATGTACGTATATTAGACTAAACAAAAAAATGTAGCTGTTGGTTGGTCAGACATTTAAAATGCATCATTGTGCTGTAAACTGCTAAGCAGTAAAAGCCGTTCTGTAGCGTCCTGTTTGGTCACGCCCACCACCTGGCATGCAGCGGTGCACATTCTGCAGGACTACAGATGGACCATGGCAGCCGCTGTGGGGGTAAAAGTAGGCTGGAATAGTCCGGTACTAAGCTCTCAACTCTGACAAACTCTGCCCTTCCAGTTGTGCTTGTGCAGACATCTGCCATTGCACAGGTCTGGCTTCGAGTCTGCGCTTTATGCTCCACAATGATGGTTCGCTCTCAGCAGCATGTCTCTTTCTGCCCTTGCTAGTTAATGAACTATGTGTGGCTTATCAGTGTCTGCCAAGCATAAAAAAACCTTTGTCTGTCAAGATTTTAATTCTTCCAGCTCACAAGAGTTTATAGTAAACATCCTTTAATTTATACCAAAAGGAAGCCCTAAATTATATCCAAAGAAAATATATAATTTCATACTGTTTGTTTTTGGATAAAGACCCAGATGCTTTTTTGGAGTAATGAAGATTGATTGATCTGTGTGCAATGCATAATTCATAGTAAGTCAGAAGGTGTTTTGGATGGAAAACTTGTACACCTGCCATTCCTTTATTGTAAATTGTGTTAGCTGTCCTGTCTGCTGTATTAACCAGTATGATGTGTTGACCTAGATCTGCTATTTTCACAACTTTTGTGAGACACGTTTTATAAAGTAGAGCATTAATTAAGAAAATTTTTTTGAATTCTATTTACATCAAAGTTTTCTGCCCAACAGCATTGATGAACTGCACAGCATTCTATCGCCAGCAATTGTGGTATCAATGCAAGAGCTGTCAGTATGGTAAAGAATCTGGTTGTTATTCGAAATTGTAAAGGTTAACTGTTTTTTGAAGTGCAACAAAAAACTGACTAAAACTACACTAAAACATTTTTTAAGTTTTAGTCGACTAAAACCAACTAAAACTACAACATATAGTGATGACTAAAATGTGACTAAAACGAACACTAGTTTTTGCCCTGGAGAAAAAAAAGCTTAGAATAAATCTAAGATGGCTGTCAAAAACAACAGTGTCATATCTAATAACAGATGGTTTGAGGACTTTCCCCTTCTGATTCAGCACATCTGGAGCATCTGTCCATCAGTTTACTTGCTCTGACCGTCCTTCTTGGTCAGAACATTTTCATCCGTAGCTAACACAGCTATTTATATTCGGACTCAGGCAGATAAAGAACATTGACCTGGATTTTGCTCCTATCATAGCAGAGGACTTTAAGTCTCAGACAGGTCACGACTCTTTGATGAAGGTCTGTGACAGATGCAGCTGCTGCAGCTCATCTTGTCTAGTACGGTAACTAGAGCAGATAGATGCTGACAAACATGTTTGATTGGCTCTCCCCTCATCAATCAGCTACAGTCACAGTGATGATGGACTAAATAAACCTTAATGATGTGAGAGCTCTTAAAACTGGAGATGAAGAACCAGACTGGCTGGTGTCCGTCTCCTCCCTGATTAAAAAAGATAAAATGAAAATAATTAGTTAAAAATGGGCTGTAACATGACAACTACAGGACAGGACTTCAGAGACACTTTAATTAAATAGACGGCTCCAAATTTTGGACAGTTGGATTCTGAGTGAAGAAGAACAGAACCATTAAATGTCTGCTGTGGCAGAACCTTCAGTACTGGGACAGGGAAAGCCAGCTTGATTGATTTGGACTCTTTAATGTCCAAAGTATGAAGAGAATTTGGTCCAGAGGCCTGACTGACTGCAGCTTGGCTAACAATCATGAGCCAATGTTCCTCAGTCATCAGCTAGCTTTATGCAGCATAGTTCATTGTTAGCAGCTATCAGACACTACAGGCTGCATTGTGTTGTGTGCTTAGTCAGCTTATTCTGCTCTGTTTGTTTGCTTTCTCCCACAATGGACCAGACCACATATGCAGCAGGTCACAAGGTCCAAATGACCCAGGTCCAGCTCTTCTTCTACTTCCAGCAGCATGTCAGAGTGGAATCTGATCTGATCTATTACAATGCCCATGTTTTCCTGCTGAAAGTTACTGATGTTCTGACCCCCCTCCTTTCAGGGAGCCTGATGGAGTCCGATGGTTGAAACCAGCACTGAGGAAGTGTAAGTGTGTTTTTCATTGCATTCCTGACAGCAAAGCAACTCACTTTCAACCATCTTCAAACTGTCCATCACTCAGTAATGAGTCATCATCAAAGATTTTATAATCAATAATTGCAGCCGGATTGTGTTTTTTCTCTCCATCAGATTCCTGTCAGCTCACTATCGACACAAACACAGTGAACAAAAATCTGAAGCTGTCTGAAGATAACAGGAAGGTGACAAAGGTGAAGGAGCTTCAGTCGTACCCTGATCATCCAGACAGATTTTATGGCTGGCCTGAGCTGCTGTGTAGTGATGGTCTTATTGGTCGCTGTTACTGGGAGGTCGAGTGGAGAGGACCGGTTTATATATCAGTGAGTTACAGAAGAATCATGAGGAAAGGAGACAGTGGAGACTGTTGGTTTGGATGGAATGATCATTCCTGGACTCTAAACTGCTCTGATCATGGTTACTCTGTCCGGCACAATAAGGAGCATCAATCAATCTCCTCCTCCTCTGTCTCTAACAGAGTAGCAGTGCATGTGGACTGTCCTGCTGGCATTCTGTCCTTCTATAGAGTCTCCTCTGACTCACTGATCCACCTCTTCACCTTCAACACCACATTCACTGAACCTCTTTATCCTGGATTCTTTCTCTTTCCTGATTCCTCAGTGTTTCTGTGTTGAGTCTCCTCCTGTCGGGGAAACCCTCTCACTGTTGAACAGATATTTTGGTCTTTACATGTCTGTCTTTTTTTTAACATTCAGTCGGTTTCTTTCTGAAACTCCTGGAAAAGATTCCTTGTAAACGTTGTCCTCTTCCAATCCTTTAAAGATGGAAGCTGGGATTATTCTATATGTTTGGTTCTTTTTCTAGTCAAAGCTTCATTTAGGGTTTACTGCCAATGTGTTTTCGCTGCTATACCAAGGCTGATGCTCGAGCTGGTTGTGTTTTGGTTCTTAATGTCTCTGTAGCAATAGCTTTATCCTGGCTCTGAAGCTCACCATCAGAGGAAATGTTTACATTTCTATCTCCATTCTTGTCATGTCAGCCAGTCTCACCCCAGGCTCACACCGACTCCGGTCTTACCGTTGCGGTGCGGTGGGTGCGGCGCCGCAGTGATTCCAAGTCATTAAAAAGACGTAAACCTCTCTCACCTGCTGCTGAGCTGTCCGGCTGCGGTTACCGAGACACTCCGGCGCTGCAGAAAATTCCGCAAGAAAGCTATCCTTGCGGCATCCCGGAGCCCTCCGCAACAAGCTCTCGCAAAAATCCTTTATTTGGGCCGTGTTATCGCGTGAAGTTACGTGAACTCAAGTGAACTTCTGTTAAATCTCCGGACCTGTTGCCGGCGCCGCAGAGCCGCACCGCACCGTAGTCAAAAGGGCGGTGTGAGAGGGGGTGTGCGGGAGTTGCGGTCTCCGTCGGCTCGGTAACTGCACACAGCCAGTGTGAGCAAGGGGTTAGTCAGGCTTTTTTTGTTTTTGTCTCTCATGTAGATTTTCTATTTTGGGGTCCGATTAATGAAGCAGGTTTACTGAAAACTCTAAGTTTTCTAAACCTGAAATCAGGGAAACTAAGTTCTCCGTTAAACAAAGAGTTTCTTTAACCTCTGTTTCTGTTACCAGAAACACAGTCAGTTCGAAGTCCTATGGTTTCAAACTTATTTATTATTTACCTACTTTATAGTTTATCTACATTATTTACTATGTACCTATTGAAACACAATGGCATTTTAATGCATCAAATGCATTATATGTTTGAGTCATACAAATTGTGATTAATGTGATTAAAAACAAAGAGGTTGAGCTTTTAGCTAAACAGGCACTAAAATCTAAAAAATTGTATCTTGAAAATCCTTCAGTAAAGGTTGAATGTAAAATAATCATCAAAAACTATGTTAGGAAAAAATGGCAGGAAAACTGGGACATAAGTGATAAAGAGGGAAACTGATATAATATTCAGAAAAATGTGCAAGAAAAAAGGAAAGCAGGAAGAAAAGGGAAAATAAAAGGTTTTGGTCAAAAAGGTTTGAATAGTTAACTTAAAATAACTGATTAACATGCAGCAGATTTGTGTGAATGTAGCAACATGCCTGAAACTGGATAGCATATTTTTATGGCGTATATTGCTTATAAAACTCAAGGGAGACAGTTTAGAGAAACAATGGATCAAATGAAAATGTACTATTGAAAATATTTTCGATGTAGATCAAATCCTCTTGTATTTAAAAAATACTAAATTATTGGAGAGAAAACTCTTTGTTTTGTTTTTGCTGTAAATCTCCTGTCGACACTCTAATCCAGTACCTGGTGCTAATGCAAAACCAGCCCCTAAACACTAATCTTCCATTTGCGTGTTCCCGCAGTGTGTCCACCACATTAAGTGTTCAGCCCTTAAATAGTTTCTGCATCAGTACGGACTTGCTGGGATTTAGGACTGGATGTTACAGCGAACTAAGGCAGAGGAAACACAAACATTCAAATGTAACTCCGAAAGGGAAGGTCCTTTTTGAAATATTTTTTCATTCTACCGTAGTAATATATCTTTAAGAAAGGTGCAAATGTCAGATATATTGTCAACCTGCGCCAGAGATCTACTGCCATGCATATGGCGCGTAAAATTCAGAACCTCAGGATTCCAAGCTCTTTGCCCTAACCACTAGGCTGCCACTCCCCTCATCGGCTTATTTGCGCATTTTCTAGCAGATATCCATCCAGGTCGCCATAGTACTGAAAGTACTTAATTCTATCCTAAAATTGCTATAGAATGCTGAAGTATAACCTTTAGAAATACTCAATGACATTTCTAAGACAATTGGAGTTTTTTACATTCTCTCTGTTAATTTGCTTTTCTGACATCACCGGTCATTCTCAGAGCAGTCCAGCTAAATATGAATAGTGTCATAAAACAGGAAAGAAGGACACAGTATTCAAGGTGAGACAGACGGTGGGATAACTGAGTTTGTTTTTTTTTTTTATGGAGCAGGCTGTGGATCCGCGGTATCAGCGGCTAGGGCGTCTATAACAAACTCTGTTAGACAGACAGGTTAGTGACCATGACAAACCAACATGATTATCCATGTGAGTCACTAACCTGGTTTAACAGTTCAGTCCATCATCAGAGAAAGAGGCTGTATTCAGCTGGTGGGCTGCCAATGAGATGCGATGGATGCCACCCAGAGTGTCCCAGATACAGCAGCCATGGAGAACATGCAAGAGTCCGATCCTGGTCAGGGAAACAGATCAGAACAGGAAGGCTCAGAGGTCCAGGAGTCCAAAGCCCGGTCAGAAATACCAATCAGAATAGGAACAGGCGGGTCCAGGGTTCTAGGGGTCCTCAGACCTATTAAGTAGAATGTTCAGATGGGAACAGACATGCTCAGTGGGTGAGAGGCAGATTAGGATCAGAAAATCAGAAACACTACGAAACGTTCAAAACCACTCTCTCAACTGAGATCATACGGAAGAGACACACTCAGTGGATGAGAGGCAGATCAGGAAATTAGAAACACTATGGAATGCTAAAAACCCTCTCCCCACTGGCCCCTGGATTCAAGGACCTTAAATAGAGGCAGGAGCAGGTGGATAAGATAAGCAGTGATTGGAAACCAGGCAGAGTTAAACAGATTAATGGAATGAATAATCAAGACAGTCATCAGTTGAAAAACCATGACAGATAGGCCGTGTTTATCTGCATTTTAGTTGTTTCTTTCTTTAGATTATACACTATATAACATAATTTTAACACGAAAGGAAAAAAATAAAACTTAAAAAGGTTAGATTTATGTATAAATCCAAAGCCGAAAAAGTTAGCTCCCAGAAGTAGTGCAGGATCCCATTTCCGGGACTGATCGGGCAGAGACAAGTGATAAACCAGAAAGGATTGAAAGGCATTTATTTTCTCATTACAGAAATAATTAATCATTTAGATACTTTTGCTTAGTACGCTTATTATTTTCAGGGATACGGATTGTGCTACCAAAATGGATCGGGTAGTGACTGTGACAACACTCTGTAGACAACAGTAGCTAGCAGCAGTGATCGCAAAATTTGTCTTTTTGAAGCATTAAATCATTTTGAACCATTGTGTCATAAAATGTTTCACTACCTGAAGTTTCATTCTATTTCCTTTGGTGGCATCTGCTGGCTGCCGCGATTGTTGCAAATTACAACATGTGAAAGTCATACATCTCCTATGTACTGTATATAATAACAGTTATGTGTTTTACATATGTTTAAGTATCTCTTTAAAGAATCTGAGTAAGTTAAACATTGAAACTATAAATTACTAACACTGTAAACATTTTTGGTTTCTTAATAATATTTTGGTGCTTGGTGTACTGAGTCTTTTTTGACATTGTGCTTTTTGTAATAAAAAGGATGATTGTGTTACTTCAGGTCTTTGTAATTTTGTTTTTATTTAAGAAAAGTAGTTTTTGCACAATACAAGGGCTCAAAGTTGTTGTTGTTGTTGTTGATGTTTGTGTCTTTTAGCTAATTTATCCAGCTTAGAAAAATACTCTTTCACAAGGAACAGAGGAGGCTGCTGTGATAAGGTACTGTTTGACTGGGTGGAATAGATTTAGATAGTTTTGTGCTCTGCCCAATATTTCAGTGGATCCTTTACTCAGTCTTGAGATGGAGCTGATAGGTATCGCTCCAGCTCCACTATTGCATCTGCAAAACCATGATGACAACCTGTTTTTACTTTATTCATCTATCTATAATCTATTTAGTGTCAGCAAGAACTGCACCTATCGCATAACATGATACCATAAATATTATAATACTGGACAGTGTTAAGCTGTCTGTTTAGTCTTGCTTTTTATTTTTACTTTATTGCTATAACTACAAATTAACAGGCAATTAGCATCACATAGAAAAACAGAGGAAAACAAACAAACAAAAAAACATGGATCTAATCTGTCACACAAGAGTGTAAAAGGTAAGAGCACATATCTCTGTAGTTCTGTACTCTAAAAAAAAAGGGATATTTTAGATTTTAAAAAGACAAAATAATGATAATAATTCAACTTTATTGATGTCACATTGGAGAAATTTACCTCTGCATTTAACCCATTCCCTTGGGGAGCAATGGGCTGCCATTGTGCAGTACCCAGGGAGCAATCGAGAGTTAACAGGGATTCAAAAAAATCTAAACATTTAGCATAAATCTTAGCTAAATTATCAGAACTTACAAAGATTTATGTCACTACCTACCAATGAGACAGGTGTGTTTTTGGCGGCTGCTTGATTCTTACCAAATCTACAGAGGTCAGATATAAAGGATTCAGTCCTTCAGCAAGCTGGTTCCAGATAAGCCATATTTTATCCTGCACATATTTCTGACAGCTGAGAACATCATGTCAATTGTGCCACTTTTGCGGGATATAGTGCAAGTGTAATTGCATATGGTTTATGAAAAATGTGAATGTGCTGTCATTTGCTCTTCACAAGAAACCCGTTTAAAGTCAGATAAATTTGAAATATGGAAAATGAAATGAGGACTGAATACATGTTTCCTGGGATTAACACACACTCAATCCAAATAATTTTATGCACCCGATACTGTTGGGATCTGGAGATCTGCCACCTGTCTCCAGCAGAGAGCGCTGTGGGTCTCCTGGGCTGGGAGCCTCCTGCACACCTGAGGATCATCAGCCCATCAAGAGACCTCCTACATAAGCAGCAGTCAGACCTGGCTTCGGCGCCGGAGTGTTGACCAGTTTTGGTTAGCGGAACCTGAGCCTCAGTTAACTTTGAGAATCTCTGTCTGCTCTAGAGAGTAGCCTGATTCTAACCAGCCTCTGTCTTCTCTGCTCACAGGAAAGCCCGACTGAAGTCTCTAGCTCTGGAGGAGCTTGTGCTTGGAAGCCTGCCTGCCTGCCCAAGGAAGCCAAACCTGAAGACTATCAGTCTGAATTCCCCAGCTAGTTCTCAAGGGAGGACTAGGAAATCAACTCAAGGTCTGAACCTCATTAGCCTGAAGCTAGACGCTGCTGCTGCTGAGCTCTCTGCTGAAACCACCGTTCCCTCTCTCCATCGATCAATCTGAACCTCATCAAGGTACAAACCAGAATCAAACCCCTGACAAGTCATCACCGCTGCCTGGCAAACCAAACTATTCATCTCTGCAGATTACTCTGTGATTCCAGTCCGGGACCAGTACCAGAACCTGCTCATTCATACTCTTGTGTGTTTCTCCCAAATAAACTGTTAAACTTTTACCCCGTTTCCTGTGGTGTTCTGCATGTGGGTTTAAACTCAGAGACCCATCATGACAGATACTCCATTTGGAATGGAGGTATGCTCCATTCCTTAGAATGAAGTAGGTCTTAGGGTGCATTTGATTCTGTCCACCTGCCCAATGTCGAAGAATGTTAGTAATGCTAAATATTCATTCCCTTCCATTTATATTGGAAGTGGTGCAACCCAGTTAATCTGTAAGTGGAAACAAATGGATGTAACTCCACTTTGCTGGGGAGGAGTTAGGTCTATAAGGG
This sequence comes from Cyprinodon tularosa, assembly GCF_016077235.1. Lineage (NCBI taxonomy): Eukaryota > Metazoa > Chordata > Actinopteri > Cyprinodontiformes > Cyprinodontidae > Cyprinodon > Cyprinodon tularosa. Next base: position 11,097 of record NW_024038569.1, on the reverse strand, counting down.
GTGATGGGTGGAGCTGACGACAGGTGGGATGTTCTGGGAAAAACACCCGTTTACTGCCAGATGATGGGGAAGGCTGGTTGGGGTGCATGAAGGGTTGCTTGCCACGACCTCATTTTCTGGTCTTAAATCCTGGGAAATGATGCTAACTCCCTTAAAAACATGATTTCCTGAATGAAGGTTTGTTTTCTCTCAAAAGAGAAGGGAATACTTTTCCAACCAATTGTGATCTGGGAAGATTCTGTGGCTTTACCAGATCAACCTTCCTAGATGGTAGATGCAACGGAAGTCTTTGCCAGAGTGGCTCCTGAAGTGCCTTTGATACAATAACCATCTGCTTGAGGGAGCCTCCTACTCATGGGTGTGAAGTTTTTTAACAGGGCGTTCAGTTCTGGTGAGTGTTTGAATTAATAACTGGGGATGTCTAATTCTGAAATCCTGTGTGTTTGGGTTGTTATAGATACTGCAACATCCATCCATCCATCCATCCATCCATCCATCCATCCATCCATCCATCCATCCATCCAGATTTCTCCATATAGGCTATCATTTGATCGTTCACGCTCTCCATAGTTCTCCTGTGGTGCGAGCACAGGGCGACTGTTGTGCGCCTTTAGCGAGCATGCGCGTTTCCTGTCGCTTGCACGGTGGATCGTGCCGCCTGCGCTGTGCGGAGATGCAGAGGAAACCGTATGTGATGGGGAAACGCAGCTCGACGTAACACCGGTATCTCCATCTGGTAAACGCATCCTCACTCTCCATCTCTCTGTGTGTGCTGTACGTTAACACCCACCAGCAGAAACACCCACCTACCCAACTGACAGACGGAATCTCAACTATACATCAGCCAATCTCATCCTCCCCTCTCTCATGACAAGGCGCGCACGAGTCCTATCATGAAAAAAGGTTCATTGAGCGACCTGAGTAACGCGCAGTAACGGGGTGTCTGCAATGGTAACTGCGTTATAGTTACAGTCAAAGTTATTAGTTAGATTACTCGTTACTAAAACAAGGTAACGGCGTTAGTAACGCCGTTAACAAGGACTGTAGATGTGGTTGTGTGTACAGTGTTTCATAATGACACTAGATTTGGCAGTATGTGTGTTTTGAAATAAGCACTAGAGGGGAGTCAAAAAGTTGTTCATCATAGTGACAAAAGTATAAAGTTGCTGGAAAATCTATCCTGTATACATTCTTCACATGAGACAACTGTACAACATTGTTTATTAAATCAAGTTTTTCTCCCCTCAATTTGTCAAAATAATGACAAATTTTATTGTCAATAATATTTTACGGATATAAGTAGTTTAAGGAAACAATTGCTCTTGTTGATATTTGTGTGGCCCTTAAAAGGGCCTTTGTTGGGTTTGCGGCAGTGAGAGTTTACTTGGAGCTGGTGTACTTGGTGACAGCCTTGGTTCCCTCAGACACTGCGTGCTTGGCCAGCTCACCGGGCAGCAGGAGGCGCACAGCGGTCTGGATCTCCCTGGAGGTGATGGTGGAGCGCTTGTTGTAGTGAGCCAGGCAGGAAGCCGTTGGTTATGTACTGTAAGGTGGCGCCCTCTCTGGGCCGCAGGCTGCTGCGCTAAAAAGGGCTACTGCTGCCGGGAAGAGGAGGCTGCAGGCGGAGCAGAGCAGGAGAATCCAGGAGGTGTGAAGCGCCTGAACTCCTGCCGCAGGGAGCTGCCGTTACAGCTGACCCCCCAACCACCAGAGGAGCGAGGAACGCGGGAGCCGGAGCGAGGCCGCACCAGGTCCCGAAGCATCGCTGTGTCCTCTGCGGTTTTCTTCACCTTTTCCAGTGCAGACTTAAAGCGAGATCCAACCCAGGGCATCCAGGTTGAAGGGGCTCCCCAGCATCTCCCTTTTTAGATCCTCCGGGATGGAGGAGAACAGGTGGAGCCAGATGTTCCGCTAGATATTGATCTGCCAGGCAGAAATGCGGGCAGAACAGACAGCTGAGGCCGCGCACAGGTTGAGGATGGCGTCCGCGGAGCTGCAGAACTGGCTCTTCATCTCAGCACATCCAGCTCCTCCGCCATCTTGGAGAGATTGAAGGCCAGCAGAGCAATGTTGTTAGTGGCCGCAGCAAGCTGGAAGGCACACTGGTGGGACCGGTCGGAAACCCCCCGAGTCAGCTGATCATGTTTAGTGGGGGGGAACAGGTCGCTGTCCAGCAAGCCTGTTCTTTTTCGCCACAAACACTGAAGCGAGGCTGGCCTCCAGGGGCGGGAGAGGTGGAAAGCTCCCTTTGGTGAACCCTTCCAGCCAGGTTAAAGACCAGAGGTGGTCACCGGCGCCTTAAACTCGGCGGGCTCAGCTGCTGAACCTGACAGATATGCCATGACAGCAGGGTACTGAGGCCAGATCGGGTCCGGGGGACAAACATGAGCCGAACCGTCCCGCCAGATCGTCTGATCGTGGCGGGGATCGCGGTAACGGCACAGCCAAGACTTTAGGCAGCCCTCTGGATGATCGATGGCAGTTCCAGCAAAAGGAACATTCCCACAGCATGATGCTGCCACCATCCTGTTCCATAGTGCAATGATTCATTCAGGGGGATGTGTGCTGTTAGTTTTCCTCGCCATATCATATCTAACCTGTAGGCCAACACACATCAGTCTTCCTGTTACTGATTGGTCGTTACCTGGAATCTCAGCTTTGATAACTGCCAAATTTTTAAATATCAATATTTTCATGATGGAACAGCTGGTCGCCATGACGATGGTTCCGTAAACATAAAACATTTTGTGGTTTCACTGCAACAACTTCATTGTTCCTGAGTAAATATTGCTCCTAGATCGACGGGACATTGGTAATGTTGAAGGATAATTTCTTTTTATTTAACTTTTTATTTTAAAATAACAGTTCCATCTGTTCATTTCTATCAGTTCACTTTTCTGTGTGTGTCAGCCAAAATGGAGATTGTTACGCTGTCATATGGTGGCCAGTGAGACTCCAGTCTCACCTTATATGGTGTTAGAGCCATATAGAAATTATGTTTATCTCTACGTTATATCTGATTAAAATGTAGTTATTGAAATATACTGTTTATTTTATTAAGCATTTGGTTAAATTTGGTGATTATGTTACCGTATTTTCACGACTATAAGGCGCATATAAACGTCTTTTTTTTCCTCAAAATGTGCGGTGCGCCCTATGTGTGTTGTTACTGCGGACGTTGTTGAGACCACCATGAGAACGTTAAAGGGGGAAGTGTGGCTGTGGATTGTGTATAAAAGAACAGGTATGTGCTTTATGCAGAACATTGTTGTCATAACAACCCTGAAAATGGCAATGAGACACGCCTATGAGTGCAATTTTTCCATCCGGACCAGGACTACAGTAGCTCAGCAACGTCCGGCGGATTATAATGAAAAGCTGGCGAGCTTCCACTCCTTCTGCAGCAAAACATCACCGACAAACCTATCCAGCCAAGCCACATCACCAACATGGACGAGGTGCCGCTCACTTTCGACATCCCGGTGAATCACACGCTGGAGAAGAAGGGGATCAGCACTGTAGCGATACACACAATGGGGTATGAAAAGGCGTTGTTTACTGTTATGCTTGGCTGCCACGCAAATGGACAGAAACTGCCGCCTATGGTGATTTTTAAAAGAAAGACTTTGCCTGAAGAGACTTTTCCAGCTGGACTCGTTATTAAGGCAATTGAAAAGGGCAGGATGGATGAGGAGATGAAGAAAGAGTGGCTGAGGCAGGTGTTTGTAAGGAGACCAGGTGGTTTTTTCCACACATCACCATCGCTGTTAATCTGTGACTCCATGCGTGCCCATCTCACAGCCGATGTGAGAAAAAAGGTGAAAGAAATGAACGCTGTGTTCGCTGTTATTCCGGGAGGTCTGACAAAGGACCTTGAACCAGCTGTTTAAAGTAAGGCTGCAAGCGGCGTGGGAGCGATGGATGACCAACGGAGACCACAGTTTCACGAAAAGTGGAAGGCAGCGCCGGGCAAGTTACGCCACCGTTTGCGGATGGATTGCAGATGCTTGGACTAACGTGTCTGCTGGCACTGTTGTTCGAGCTTTCGCAAAAGCCTGCATCATTTCCGAGGAGCCACCCGGCACAGAAAGTGACTCTGACAGCGAAGAAGGGGAAATTGGCATGTCTGATTTAGCGCAACTGTTTAATTCTGAAACAGAGGATGATGACTTTGATGGGTTTGATTAATACTATGTAATAAATACATGAATAAAGCACAATCATACTCAGTTTTGCTCCCGCTCTATTTTTAAATACGCAGTAGAGGTATTTAAACGTAGTAGAGGACATGTACCTGTATATAAAAAACGCGCCCTATAGTCCGGTGCGCCATATGTGTGTGTTAAATACAGTAATGGCACGCATAACTGAGACTGCGCCTTTTAGTACGGTGTGCCTTGGTCGTGAAAATACGGTATATCACTTAATTAGGCTCCTTTTAATGTCCTGTGTTTAGTTAAGGTCATGTGCAGTTTTGCTTTAGGGGTGCACATGGCAGTGCTTAAGAAGTTTTAATGGAGCAGGACGAAGAGCAACAGTTTTCTGACCGTGAAGGTTATTTGTAGAGATGTCTAATAATATCGACCGGCCGATATTAGCATAATTATTAGCATAATTATGTGATATCTGTCCATATCCTTATCGGGTTTCGTCCGATAATTTAAAACCGATATTATAATGCCTAGATTTTGCGAAATATGTTGAAGTGAGCACTCTTGCCAACACGCTATGCTCCCTGATGACGTCATTAAACCGCGCCAGACGGTGTGTGTGTAGCACCAGCGAAGCTAAACTGTTTGTAAAGAAAATGTCTGCAGTGTGGAACTTTTTTAAAGTTTCAAATGATGACTTGAAGTTTGCAATTTGCAACGAATGTGGGTCCTTGTCATGCGTGGGGGAACCAAGACTTTGTCCTTCAACAGTGATCCTACACTGGACTTCATTTGTGTTTACATTAAATTCTGTGCAATACAGCTGTACTGGTGAGGTACACTTTATTTCCTATTTGTGAAGAAAAGAGATTTATCTCTTAGTTTAAATATCCATTGTCAGGTTAATCTCAGGAAAAGCATATTTATTGGGCCAAAATGGTAGCTTTAATATTTGCAAATGTGTGTGGAGAGTTGTGTGTCTGTATCTCGATTTGTGTGTGTGCAGTGGGATTTGAAAATGTGTAAATAAATCTGTAAATGTGTGAGGAGATTTGTGTGTCTGTACAACAATCTGCAAATGTGTAAAACTACTTGTGTGTAATCCATTTTGCAAATGTGTAAAAAATCCACAAATCTGTATTCAGATCTGCAAATGTGTACTGAGACTTGCAAATGTGTAGATCAATCTGTAAGCACACACAGAGACACTTGTGTCTGAAGTATTTTCGCTTCAAGACCCAGAAATACAGACAAATCATTGGTTACAAGTCAAGCGGTTTTTCGGTTGGCTCTCTTTACACACGTGATTTTTGCTACTCTTCTGCCGCGTGAGATGCACAAATGCGTAGAAGGATTTGTATGTGTATTTTCGCGATTTGTAACCCCTTGCGCAGGCTCGCAGGCTCACATGCTGCCCTGACCGCAGGCTCGCAGGCTCACAGACAGCCTCTACCTTTTTTTTTCCTCCGCTGCGGGAGTTGACGTGACAAGGATGATATATTGATACCATTCAGTAAGGAAAAAATTTAATCTATTATTAAACAAAAGGTTACGGAAAGATGGCAGAAGCTGTGGGAAGAGCATATAACTGGAAGTTGGCTTTATAGTATTCAAAGGAAAATTGGTGAAATGAGGAGAACGGAAAGGAATAAAAAAGAGGTTATATCTAGATTAAGTTTCGGAAATACGGGGTTAAATGGAAACTTATTTAGAATGGGTACAGGAGGTTGTGGTTTTTGTTATCAAGGGGAGACGGTGGAGCATGTTTTGTTGTTTTGTTATAAATATTCTATGGAGAGAAGGGTTACAAGAAAATAAATTACAGTTAAATATACAAGATATTTTGGGGGGGGGAATCTACTTATGAATATTTTTGTAATTTGATAAACAATCCTGAAAAAACGAAATTGGTAGAAAGGATATAAGTTTATTTATGTAAATATTGTTAATATTTATTTTTATTTTTCAGTGGGAAAATACATAGCATCCCGATCCACACTCCACTGAAGTAGATGGTGGTAATGCACATCATAAAGTTGCTGGCCAACCGCCATAAAACAGAAGCAGAAGAAACAGTTTTACTAACGCAAACTATATAAAAATTTAAGAAATATACTTACAGAAAGCTGACGGGATTCCATTGCTCTCAACTTAGCAGGTACAACCCCTAGGACCCCAGTAACGTCACGTACTGTACAATACCGCCAACCGGTGGTATGTGGCTGTATGTGAAGCAAGTTGTGCTGAACTGCCGCAGCAGAGAGGCTGTCTGTGAGCCTGTGGTCAGGGCAGCATGTGAGCCTGCGAGCCTGCGCAAGGGGTTACAAATCGCGAAAATACACATACAAATCCTTCTACGCATTTGTGCATCTCACGCGGCAGAAGAGTAGCAAAAATCACGTGTGTAAAGAGAGCCAACCGAAAAACCGCTTGACTTGTAACCAATGATTTGTCTGTATTTTTGGGTCTTGAAGCGAAAATACTTCAGACGCAAGTGTCTCTGTGTGTGCTTACAGATTGATCTACACATTTGCAAGTCTCAGTACACATTTGCAGATCTGAATACAGATTTGTGGATTTTTTACACATTTGCAAGTCTCAGTACACATTTGCAGATCTGAATACAGATTTGTGGATTTTTTACACATTTGCAAGTCTCAGTACACATTTGCAGATCTGAATACAGATTTGTGGATTTTTTACACATTTGCAAGTCTCAGTACACATTTGCAGATCTGAATACAGATTTGTGGATTTTTCACACATTTGCAAAACGGATTACACACAAGTAGTTTTACACATTTGCAGATTGTTGTACAGACACACAAATCTCCTCACACATTTACAGATTTATTTACACATTTTCAAATCCCACTGCACACACACAAATCGAGATACAGACACACAACTCTCCACACATATTTGCAAATATTAAAGCTACCATTTTGGCCCCATACATATTTCAAAATGTTGTTTGAGACAGTGTTGAAAATAAATGTCAAATTTAGCATTTTCCTGCAGTTGAAATGTTGTTTTTATCCTCTACAATGGTAATTATTTGTGGAATATAGAGTTTGTTGTGGGGAATCACAGTAAATGTAGGTTATGCTTAAATTTTGTGACTGGCATGTTGTGAAATTAGTTTATATCGGTCTTGGCTTATATATCGGAATCGAAAATTCGGCATTTGGAAAATCTGCATATCGAATATCGGCAAAAAAGGCAATATCGAGCATCCCTAGTTATTTGTTGTTGAGATCTGGAGGCTTGTCTCCTTTCTCCACCAGAGGGCGTACGAGATCTCTCCTGAGGGCATGAGCTGACTGCGACACCTGTTTCCCATCTGCTCATCAGGAGCCCTATTTAAGGAGGAGGAGGCTGACACTTCCCTGCCAGAATGTTTGCCAGTATTGGTACAGCAAAACCTGAGCCAGCTCTCTGATCTGTAACCCTGTTTTTGTGAACCAATCTGATCCTGTGTTCTTCTGCCTCACAGAACCTGACTTATCTGGAAACTAGAGGTGGGCGATACCGGGATTTTTTAATCGATCCGATACCAAGTAAATACTGGGTCAGTATCGCCGATATCGATACCGATACCGATACTTTTTACATTTAAGCTGCACTTGCCTGTTGCTTTTTTTCTATAAAGTTCTCAATCGTGGAATAAATAAGAGATTATCTAATGTTAGCTTATTTTAGCTAACAATTTTTAATGGGATAAATGTACTGGGTTTTTTCAAGGTCTTAACTACACTTTCTGAGTAATATATGATGTATAATGAAGTGCTGCAGACGATGACCACTGTTATCTACCTGGATATTCTCTGGAGGACTGAAACGCTTGGGTCAAAGATGTCTGTCTGAGGCTGGAGGCGGGTCTTTGGTCTCTCTCTCCATCCAAGTCTGAGTGAGCACTCACCCAGCAACCGGCAGCGCGGTTGTCTGTGTGACGTAGTGCTGAGTGGGCAGGCCAAGCTAAGCCTGCGCGCTGATTGGCTGGCGCCGCTGAGCCATGTGACTGTAGGAGAGGGGAGGGGGAGCAAAGTGCTGTTACACATATGGGGAAACTGGTGACTCCGCAGCAGTCAGCGCGCGCGAGAGAGGATAAAAAGTATCGATCTTGTTAAACGAATATTGTTCAATATAAATACCAGCGTTGGTATCGATAGTATCGATCCTGGGATCGATCCGCCCACCTCTACTGGAAACCTGTCATCCTGGAGAAAATAACCACTGTCTCGAACCTGCCTGCCTGCCCTCCGCCTCAGTCACATTTTGCATTAATAGCCACCACTGTAACTGGACCTCAGACATTTTTTCAGAGCTCTCTTAAAAGGTTTTAAGCTGCTTTCACTTGTAGGTAAAGAAATTAAAAAACAAACAAAGATGGTCAAAAAGTCTAGAAAGACGTGTTCAGCGTCAGCCATCAGAACAGAACAAGAGAGCAACGGCGTCATAACACCACAGAGTTCAGGGTCTAGTGAAGACAGCAGTCCTAAGAACGGAGCTGAACTTGAGACCCGCAGAAAAAGCACCAAGATCTCTGTGGAGGTAGGACCTTACACAAGTTGCCAGAACCAGATTAGGACCATGGTGAGTCCAAAAAGGAAAATGACAGAAAATGAGAAAACTGACCCACTCCAAACTGCGAAAAAAATAAAGACGGAGAAACCGATGAAGCAAGTCCCAACTAAACCTTCCCTCTCATTGGACACCAGCAAGGAGTCTAGGGACCCCAGTGTGCTACTTTCCAGTACAAAACAAGATTCAAGAGAGAGGAATCTTAAGACGGAGGCTGAAGACATTATTGAACAACCGAGCAAGAAAAAGGTGACGTTTGTTGAATCGGAAAATAAAGCAGATTCTCAAGAAGCGGAGCTTCGGAAAAAATATGTTGAGCTTCATAAACTGGGACAAGGAGCCTTTGGGTCTGTGTTTGCAGGTTATCGTCGGGAGGATAAATTACCTGTGGCAATCAAACACATCCCAAAAAAAATGGTGTTTTACAACCGTAACGATGAAAATGATAGAAATCTTCCCCTGGAAGTGGCTGTCATGCTCAAACTGAGAGATGAACCAGTGCGACAACCATCTATGGTGTACCTACTGGACTGGTACAATCTGGATGAGGAGCTAATTCTAGTGATGGAGAGACCTGTGCCTTGTGATAACCTCCTTGACCACCTCGCAAAGCAAAAACCTCCTGTCAATTAGAATGATGCCAAGATCATAATAAAACAGCTGGTGCAAGCAGTCATTTACCTCCACAATGCAAACATCGACCACAAAGACATTAATTGGGGTAATATCCTGATAAGGACAGATTCAGAGGAGCCAAAAGTCTACCTCATAGACTTTGGGATAAGTTCCATTCTTGACAAAAAAACACATTCAGATTATAGAAGCATTTATGACCCACCAATCGATTCGTTGAGTCAAGTGAAACGCAAAGCTGAAATCAGAGCCGTATTGCAGCTGGGATCGGTCCTGTACAAGTTACTCCACTATCCGGTTATCTTCACAATGGGTTATGAATTCAGCCAACTGCTGTCAAGGAATTGCCAGGATTTTCTGACGAAGAGCCTGCTTAGTGGTCCCAACGAATACCCCTCTCTGGAAGATCTGCTGGCTCATCCATGGCTTTCTTAACCTACACCGCATCCCAACCCTTTGCATACAAACACACAGATCCCCCTCTTCTCCACAAAGCCCAGATGTTCCTTTTCTGGAATTTTCTCATAACATGAAGAAAGTTTTTAAGATTGGCCTACAGTTGACATCCTCTCCTCATAGCCATTCTGAAAACCGCAGCTATGTGAAAAAAAACAGCATCTTCTAAAAGCCGCAGGGCCCCAGATCGTCCTCTACATATCACAGAACATCAGGACCTTCAGATAACTTCTCCGTGATACACACCGGGCCCTGGCAACAAGTTTATCAGCAACAACAGTTTCCAGCATCAGCTTGGGTTTGTAACACAAGTTTTATTTGTGAACAATAAGATTTATTTGAGTGCAACATGTTTATTTGTGAGTGATAAGATTTGTTTGTGTGACACATGCTTTATGCATTTGCAACATGCTTTATCCTGAGCTTAACTTTGTTTTTGTCTTTGTCTCTCAGCAGGAAGTCATCCTGCAAACTGGATTTCTCGGACTTTCTCTCCCTGGAAGGATCAACTGAGCTTCAAACTGAGCAGGGGTTACAAACAGGAGGTTTGGATCCACTATCCCCAAGAGATCGTTTGAGCTTCGCACTGAGAAAGGGATTATTCTCCACCGTTCAAGTACCTGAGGAAATCTGAGTGGCAGTCAGTTTCTGCGTTCACCAACTAACTAACAGATAGGAGTCAAGGTTTCAACTACTTCTCTGGAAACGTGAGTCAGCAACCAAATCGTCCAAGTTCACGAGTCAAATTCCCCACTGAGCCTGAACTAACCGCTGTGTCTTCCCCTCACTTTTCAGTTCCGGTTGAGCAGTGTTATGAGCAACACTTCTCTCTCTGTTTTACGTCTTCAATAAAACCCGTTAAACCTTTTCCCTGGTCTCCTTGTTCGGTTTTCTGCATTTGGGTCTGAACTTTCTAAAATCATGACAGTCTGATGCGTGTTGGGCTGAGCTACCCTATCCTCTCTTTGCCTGTAACAATGGCATCTATATTTGCTGTGATCAGTGGATAAAAAGTAGTTTGAATCTCTTTTGAAGTGAGAAAGTTCACCTGAAAAACATTGTCATTGCAGTCAGTTCATCCAGATTACCATCCAGCCTTCAAATATTATTTCTGTTGCAGTTGCTCAGACTCCCGTCCACCGTGGGTTGTCACTAGGAAACACATTCAACAGCTGCCTTATGGCCTTATCGCCCCCTCATGGTTTGCTTCGGTGGCAGGAAGGCCTTCTTTATGTTCGTAATCCAAACTGCTGGCACCAGGATAATAAAAGTG
>NW_024038568.1:0-27060 GCF_016077235.1 Cyprinodon tularosa | reverse complement strand
TATGCGTGAGGAGGGCATGGCACCGAGCACCTGGAGCCCTGAGGAGGTGAGGGATAAACATGAGAGCAGTGAGTTCACCAACTATTCTAAAAATAAATGATTCTGCTTTATTATTGGCAGCAGTACTTCATTGCTTCATTTACCATCATGCTGAGCAAAACAGCTTATATCTTATTTATTTTTTATAGTAACTCAGCTTTTTACTGTAACATATTTTACTGCTGAGGAAGGTATTTATTTTATTGAAGCTGTGGCGCTTTAGAAGGAAACTATGAGTGGTTCCTTTAAAGAAGCTCAACAGGCGGCTATAGAGGGCCTGAGACCATTTCTTCCTAAAATGAAGAAGATGATGGACAATAGTGAGCATCCTCTTCATCAGACAGTCTTCAGTCAGATGCTTCTCATGAGACAGACCTCTGCAGCAGGTCCTTCCTGTCTAGAGCAACACCTACAAATGACTGGAAAAACAACCCACCACAGCATTTACAACTAACTAGGGATGAATAAAGTATTTCTGAATGTTTGGAACCTTAAACCTCCTTCTATCTTTGACACGAACAATGCCTCAGAGCTCGTCTGATTAACCCTTTCTTTCCCAAGCTGAAAAGGAAGTTTAAAATGAAAGGTCTAAACCGTTTTATTGGGATTGATTTCACACTAAATGAAGGCTCGACCAAAATGAGCCAGTCTAAATACAGTTTGATCCGGTTTGGTATGACTGAGTCTAAATCCAGAGCCAGTTCTAGTGAAATCAGATGGGATCTGCTTCCAAAAGGGGAACAGATTGATGGAAGACAAAAGAGAGAAATGCAGGGCAGCCTCATCGACATCATGATCTGATATAAGCTGGACTGTGAACAAACTGTCATAATACATGTCTGATTAGCGGCTGGCTGGTCAGTCACCCGTCCTGCAAACAGGAAGCCTGGGTTCGTATCCCAGCTGGGGGGAATGAGCAGCCTGCAGTGTGGGTCCTTAGGCAAGACCCTTCATCCTGATGCCTGCATTGGGGAGCGGCGGCCTAGTGGTTAGGGCATAGAGCGTGGAATCCAAAGGTTCTGAGTTGAGAAAGACCTTTGACCCCACACTGCTCCCCGAGCGCCGCACCATGGCAGCCCACTGCTATTGATTTAGTACAAGTGGAGCAGTTGTTTCATGGAAAACAAAGAAACAGCATTCATTGTTTCATTGTTCGTTGCTTTATTGCCAACATGTGAGGTGGAGTATGTACCATTAGCAGCTACCATCCAAGCAGCGCTCTATCATCCCAACTACTGAAGGACATGCACTACAGTTTGGAACAAACAGCAAAGGTGTTTGAGGACGACACACCAAGAACCCTGAGAATTGCCAGAGGAGCAAACATGTGGACATTATGGACCATTTCATGAGGTCAAAGGTTTTGCAGGGTAAAGTTTTTCTTGTTTATTGTCTAACAGAAAACTTGGTGGGAGATGTGTTCACAAAATCTGCTACAGGAGCCAAAATTGAGAGATTTTGTTCATATATGTTTGGAAAATAGTGTAACGTTTAAAATGCGTGGCCCCATGGAGTGGGGGTGTTGAAGACGATGCTTGCCAAAACTGTGTTTTTCTGTTGGCACTACTTTATGCAGCGGAAGGCTACATGTTTGTGATGTTGGGGTTGTTCAGCAGAGCAGAGCAGTGAGGCTGCTGCTTAAACTAAGAATGATGTCTCCTCTCTCCTGCTCTCTGTGTCAGATGTTCAGTTATTCCTCTGCCTCCTTTAGTGATAATGGGATGTGTAATAAGTGTAGTATTTTTGTAGCTTTGGAGGCGAGGGTGTCAGAGTTAGAATTCAGGCTTCAGGCTGTTGAACATCCAGGAGTTAAAGTAGGCCCCCCATATAGGTGTCCTCCAAAAGTGCCTGAGCAGCCAGGCGATTGGGTAACTGTACGCAGAAAGCGTAGTCGTGGATCTCTGCTCACTGGTCACCACCAACCCGTTCACGTTTCTGACCGGTTTTCCCCACTCAGTGACACACCCACTGAGAAGCCCACTCTGGTGATTGGCAGCTCCATAGTCAGAAACGTGGCATTAGAGACACCAGGGACCATAGTCAAATGTTTGCCGGGGGCCAGAACGGGCGACATCAAATCCTACCTGAAACTACTGGCTAAGGATAAGGTTAAATACAGTAAGATTGTTATTCACGCTGGTGGTAATGACACCCGGTTACGCCGATCGGAGGTCACTAAAATTAGTGTTGCTTCGGTGTGTAAGTTTGCCAAAAAAATGTGGGACTCGGTAATTTTCTCTGCTCCCCTCACTGATCTGACCAGTGATGACATGTTTAGCCGCATGTCGTCATTCAACCGCTGGTTGTCTAGGTGGTTACCTGAAAACAACGTGGGCTACATTAATAATTGGCAATCCTTTTGGGGAAAGCCTGGTCTGATTCGGAGAGACGGCATCCTTCCCACTTTGGATGGTGCAGCTCTTCTTTCTAGGAATCTGGCCACATTTATTAGTCCTCCAAAACCCTGACCACCCAGGGTGCAGACCAGGAAGCAGAGTCCTAGTTTAACAGACCTCTCTGCAGCTTCTCTACTGTTACCCACTCTTTACTCCATCCAGACAGTGTCTTGCCCACGACCAAAATTGAATAAATTGGAAATTAGGTTTTAATTTGGATCAAGGCAAGCGTTTTGCGTATGTGGAGGTTTGTTTAATCCTGGTTATGGTGATGGAGCTGTTCCCGAGATTTTAAGACACAAATGGATAAAACAGACAACCTGGAAACTTACAGGAGCTCTGTGTTCAAATAAATTTATCTCAGAAAAATTGTGTTTTATCTGCTGTTAAGCACACTAATGATTCCTGCTCTAGGGTTACAGGCTAAATTCTGTGTGCAATAAAATGAAATATTATGGCTTATAAACCAACATGTTCTGCTGATTGTCAAACATCCTACTTTCAGTCAAAGGTTATTAACCCTCCCACTGAATCAAGACATGAAACAAAGAGCTAAAATATCTTTTGAGCTCTGATCTATGAAATTCTCATCTGTGCTGATGACCTTAAAAGGCTGAACCATAGAATATAGAGTTCAGTGAACCCCCCTGTGTCGCTGCCCACTTTCTGTTCACTGAAGCACTGAAGAAATCGCCATCCTGATTCTAACAATGATTCCTGCGTCGTCCGGATGAAAGAAGGTTTCTGGAACCTGACAGGGCTTCTTCAGCTTCCTGTGACCATCTTCACACAGGTCTGTTTTATATAGGTTGCCTCTATAGCAATGAGCATGAGGCAGAGTCACACACCTTCCATCTGACTCTGCAAGCTGCTACACAATTTATTTAATCGATTTGTCACATTGGCTACAGGACGTATAGAGAAGCTTCTACTGTGCAAGGGGTGAGCAGATGTCCGGATCTGTGCAGGACTTTTGTCCAAGGGAGAGGTTTAAGGTCAGGTTGTCCAAAGCAGAGACTTGCTCTCCTTCTGCCAAGAAGATCAATCTGCTACACCTCTAGAATTTAGCTTTGTCTGATTTCATTTTCAAAACTACTCCCTGAATTTTAATTCAAAGAAATTGGCTTTTCACAATCGACCGGACAGTATTCTGACTGTAAGCAAAGAAAATATGATGTTCCACCAAACGTATACTTCACTGAAATGTGACACAGAAAGACTATCAGCACAATTAAACTGTCTGGCTTTCTAGCTGCTTTTTAGGATCTGAACTGAAAGACAAATCGACTCTAAAAATTGTGAAACTGTTTTGTTTATAAGCATAAGAATCTATAAATGAATCATTACTGTGAGCAGATTCTACACTTTTTAACAGGCAAGGCTAATGCTAAGCTAGCACATGGTCAAAACAATTTGAAAAGAAAATAAATTGAGTGGAAGATAATGCTGTATCTTCTTATTACGCTATGATGCTAAGCTAACTAAGATCATTCTAGATGATCATTCACTATTGAGCCATCAGCAGTTATCCTACAGCTCAGTCTGCCTCCAGCCACCAGCCCACTTTAGATGATCTCCACATGTTCCCGATAATTAGTTACTCCACTCACCTGTTCACCAGCCTAATTATACCTGCCTCTGCCTACTCATCTCCGCCAGAACTTAATCTCTTCACTGCTCTTCCATGTGATTTGCTTTGCTTCACTAGTTCATGGAGTGATTTGCTTTGCTTCACTAGTTCATGGAGTGATTTGCTTTGCTTCACTAGTTCATGGTGTGATTTGCTTTGCTTCACTAGTTCATGGAGTGATTTGCTTTGCTTCACTAGTTCATGGTGTGATTTGCTTTGCTTCAGTAGTTCCTGGTGTGATTTGCTTTGCTTCAGTAGTTCCTGGTGTGATTTGCTTTGCTTCACTAGTTCCTGGTGTGATTTGCTTTGCTTCACTAGTTCATGGTGTGATTTGCTTTGCTTCACTAGTTCATGGTGTGATTTGCTTTGCTTCAGTAGTTCCTGGTGTGATTTGCTTTGCTTCACTAGTTCATGGTGTGATTTGCTTTGCTTCAGTAGTTCCTGGTGTGATTTGCTTTGCTTCACTAGTTCATGGTGTGATTTGCTTTGCCTCACTAGTTCATGGTGTGATTTGTCTCGGCTTCACTAGTTCATGGAGTGATTTGCTTTGCTTCACTATTTCATGGAGTGATTTGCTTTGCTTCACTAGTTCATGGAGTGATTTGCTTTGCTTCACTAGTTCCTGGTGTGATTTGCTTTGCTTCACTAGTTCCTGGAGTGATTTGCTTTGCTTCACTAGTTCATGGAGTGATTTGCTTTGCTTCACTAGTTCATGGAGTGATTTGCTTTGCTTCACTAGTCCATGGAGTGATTTGCTTTGCATCACTAGTTCCTGGAGTGATTTGCTTTGCTTCACTAGTTCATGGAGTGATTTGCTTTGCTTCACTAGTTCATGGAGTGATTTGCTTTGCTTCACTAGTTCATGGTGGGATTTGTCTCGGCTTCACTAGTTCATGCTGTGATTTGCTTTGCTTCACTATTTCATGGAGTGATTTGCTTTGCTTCACTATTTCATGGAGTGATTTGCTTTGCTTCACTAGTTCCTGGAGTGATTTGCTTTGCTTCACTAGTTCCTGGAGTGATTTGTTTTGCTTCACTAGTTCAGGGAGTGATTTGCCTTGGCTTCACTAGTTCATGGAGTGATTATCTATGCTTCACTAGTTCACAGAGTTATTTGCTTTGCTTCTCTAGTTCATGGAGTGATTATCTTTGCTTCACTAGTTCACAGAGTTATTTGCTTTGCTTCACTAATTCATGGAGTGATTTGCTTTGCTTCACTAATTCATGGAGTGATTTGCTTTGCTTCACTAGTTCATGGTGTGATTTGCTTTGCTTCAGATGTTCATGGAGTGATTTGCTTTGCATCACTAGTTCCTGGAGTGATTTGCTTTGCTTCACTAGTTCATGGAGTGATTTGCTTTGCTTCACTAGTTCATGGAGTGATTTGCTTTGCTTCACTAGTTCATGGTGTTATTTGTCTTGGCTTCACTAGTTCATGGTGTGATTTGCTTTGCTTCACTATTTCATGGAGTGATTTGATTTGCTTCACTATTTCATGGAGTGATTTGCTTTGCTTCACTAGTTCATGGAGTGATTTGCTTTGCTTCACTAGTTCCTGGTGTGATTTGCTTTGCTTCACTAGTTCCTGGAGTGATTTGCTTTGCTTCACTAGTTCATGGAGTGATTTGCTTTGCTTCACTAGTTCATGGAGTGATTTGCTTTGCATCACTAGTTCCTGGAGTGATTTGTCTCGGCTTCACTAGTTCATGGAGTGATTTGCTTTGCTTCACTAGTTCATGGAGTGATTTGCTTTGCTTCACTAGTTCATGGTTGGATTTGTCTCGGCTTCACTAGTTCATGCTGTGATTTGCTTTGCTTCACTATTTCATGGAGTGATTTGCTTTGCTTCACTAGTTCCTGGAGTGATTTGCTTTGCTTCACTAGTTCCTGGAGTGATTTGTTTTGCTTCACTAGTTCATGGAGTGATTTGCCTTGGCTTCACTAGTTCATGGAGTGATTATCTTTGCTTCACTAGTTCACAGAGTTATTCGCTTTGCTTCACTAATTCATGGAGTGATTTGCTTTGCTTCACTAATTCATGGAGTGATTTGCTTTGCTTCACTAGTTCATGGTGTGATTTGCTTTGCTTCAGATGTTCATGGAATGATTTGCTTTGCATCACTAGTTCCTGGAGTGATTTGCTTTGCTTTACTAGTTCATTGAGTGATTTGCTTTGCTTCACTAGTTCATGGAGTGATTTGCTTTGCTTCACTAGTTCATGGTGTTATTTGTCTTGGCTTCACTAGTTCATGGTGTGATTTGCTTTGCTTCACTATTTCATGGAGTGATTTGCTTTGCTTCACTATTTCATGGAGTGATTTGCTTTGCTTCACTAGTTCATGGTGTGATTTGCTTTGCTTCACTAGTTCACGGAGTTATTTGCTTTGCTTCACTATTTCATGGAGTGATTTGCTTTGCTTCACTAGTTCATTGTGTGATTTGCTTTGCTTCACTAGTTCATGGAGTGATTTGCTTTGCTTCACTAGTTCCTGGTGTGATTTGCTTTGCTTCACTAGTTCCTGGAGTGATATGCTTTGCTTCACTAGTTCATGGAGTGATTTGCTTTGCTTCACTAGTTCCTGGAGTGATATGCTTTGCTTCACTAGTTCATGGAGTGATTTGCTTTGCTTCACTAGTTCCTGGAGTGATTTGCTTTGCTTCACTAGTTCCTGGAGTGATTTGCTTTGCTTCACTAGTTCATGGTGTGATTTGCTTTGCTTCACTAGTTCATGGAGTGATTTGCTTTGCTTCACTAGTTCATGGAGTGATTATCTTTGCTTCACTAGTTCACATAGTTATTTGCTTTGCTTCACTAGTTCATGGAGTGATTATCTTTGCTTCACTGGTTCACAGAGTTATTTGCTTTGCTTCACTAATTCATGGAGTGATTTGCTTTGCTTCACTAGTTCATGGAGTGATTTGCTTTGCTTCACTAGTTCATGGAGTGATTTTCTTTGCTTCACTAGTTCATGGAGTGATTTGCTTTGCTTCACTAGTTCATGGTGTGATTTGTCTCGGCTTCACTAGTTCATGGTGTGATTTGCTTTCCTTCACGAGTTCATGGTGTGATTTGTCTCGGCTTCACTAGTTCATGGTGTGATTTGCTTTGCTTCACTAGTTCATGGAGTGATTTGCTTTGCTTCACTAGTTCATGGTGTGATTTGCTTTGCTTCACTAGTTCATGGAGTGATTTGCTTTGCTTCACTAGTTCATGGAGTGATTTACTTTGCTTCACTAGTTCCTGGAGTGAATTGCTTGGCTTCACTAGTTCATGGAGTGATTTGCTTTGCTTCACTAGTTCATGGTGTGATATGCTTTGCTTCACTAGTTCATGAAGTTATTTGCTTTGCTTCACTAGTTTATGGTGTGATTTGCCTTTGCTTCACTAGTTCATGAAGTGATTTGCTTTGCTTCACTAGTTCATGAAGTGATTTGCTTTGCTTCACTAGTTCATGGAGTGATTTGCTATGCGTCACTAGTTCCTGGAGTGATTTGCTTTGCTTCACTAGTTCATGGAGTGATTTGCTTTGCTTCACTAGTTCCTGGAGTGATTTGCTTTGCTTCACTAGTTCCTGGAGTGATTTGCTTGGCTTCACTAGTTCATGGAGTGATTTGCTTTGCTTCACTAGTTCCTGAAGTGATTTGTTTTGCTTCACTAGTTCATGGAGTGATTTGCTTTGCTTCACTAATTCATGGAGTGATTTGCTTTGCTTCACTAGTTCCTGAAGTGATTTGCTTT
Source organism: Cyprinodon tularosa (assembly GCF_016077235.1). Classification (NCBI taxonomy): domain Eukaryota; kingdom Metazoa; phylum Chordata; class Actinopteri; order Cyprinodontiformes; family Cyprinodontidae; genus Cyprinodon; species Cyprinodon tularosa. Next base: position 19,256 of record NW_024038568.1, on the reverse strand, counting down.
GCTTCACTAGTTCCTGGAGTGATTTGCTTTGCTTCACTAGTTCCTGGAGTGATTTGCTTGGCTTCACTAGTTCATGAAGTGATTTGCTTGGCTTCACTAGTTCCTGGAGTGATTTGCTTTGCTTCACTAGTTCATGAAGTTATTTGCTTTGCTTCACTAGTTTGTGGTGTGATTTGCCTTTGCTTCAGTAGTTCAACCAGCACTTTAAACCAGGTACCTTCTGCCGAGACTGAATATTGGGTTCACCTGCAGTAACATGAAGGAGCAAATGTGCATGATTTAATAACACTTACCATAAAACCAGCGGTGCAGGAACATTCTCCAGTCACACTGTGGCAGTCGGCTCCATTCTGGCACTCACACAATTCACTGCAAGATTTTCCATAAAATCCTGGTGTGCACGTCTCATTGCAATAGAGTCCTGACCAACCATCCAGACATGTGCACTTCCCTGACACTGGGTGGCAGCTAGTAAAAGAGAAAACACAAGAGATGTAAACAACATTGCACTATAAGGAAGCCTTCGCACCGAAGGCACTTTAAACCATGGAGGGAGGAGCGGCCTGCGGAGGAGGAAATGACCGCATTCAGTATGAATGCACCCTAAAAGACATCTAAAATCAAATGCTTATTCATCTTTTGCTCAGAGCAGCTACGCCCACATTTCCCACACCTCAGCGAGGTTTAAAGTCAACTTTTATCTCAACATGTTTCTTCTTGATTTGACCTTTTATTATTTAAAAAAGCATTAATCGTTTTAGTCAAAGTTTATTGATTCATGATTTTGTTAATAAACTTATATTTTTATTTAAAGCTACAGTGTGTAATTTTCAGCGACATCTAACATCCAGACTGCAGACTGCATCAACATGAACATCTCCCCCCACCGCTTCTCCCCCCCAACAGTACGGCGAGCGTTACGGGACAAAATGTCTTCCACGACGTCCGCATCACCTACCTTCTCAAGTGATGAGGTTTGTTTACATAGATAATTTTAATACTGCCATCTATTATTCAGTACCGTCTCAGTTCATCTCTCTCAACTTGCCGTAGTTACTTTCGAGCGTAATGGGCGATCGCTAGTTTGTTGGCTCTGCGCTGCCGTAGCGCAAAGATGTCTGCCTCCATGGCTGCGAGACCCGCTCCTATGTAATTATAAATAACGAATTCTAAGGCAACGCAAATATTAAGGTTAAGAGGCTGAGCTTGTAGATGATGATAAATAACATAGTTATGTATAATATATTACATTTCTGACTGTATATCCCTGTAATTATTACACACTGTAGCTTTAAAATGTGGAGAATTTATTTCATATATGTGCAGAATTATCTTTTGGACCAATTCAATTCAATTCAATTCAGTTTATTTATATAGCGCCAAATTCACAACACATGTCATCTCAAGGCACTTTACAGTTCAACCAGATCATACAGTCAAATTGATACAAAGTTTTCTATCTAAGGAAAACCAGTTGATTGCATTGACTCATTGACTCAAATACAATCCCCCACACTAAGCATGCTTGTAGCGACAGTGGAGAGGAAAAACTCCCTTTTAACAGGAAGAAACCTCCAGCAGAACCAGGCTCAGTGTGAGCGGCCATCTGCCGAGGCCGACTGGGGTTCAAGGAGACAGAAGCAGAGATACAAAAAGCAGCTGTAAAAGGCGGCCCCGTCCAGGAAACACACAGCCAGGCAGACGAGCTCCAAGGCAGCTCCCATGCCAGAGGACGAAGAGAGCACATCCACTCAGTCACGGTCAGAGAAACAGGACCACACTGGAAAACCGGCCGATCTCCAACATCTATAAACAAGGGTGTTGATAGAAGCAGCACAGCTGATGTTTCTTTCCAGGATGACGTCACAGCCAAACAGGAACAGACGAGGCAAAGCTACTCTGAGGAAAAGCAGAGAGAGCAGAAGGTTAGAGATTGAACTAACAGATTCTGCAGAATAGGAGAACAGAGAGAGAATGAAGCAGAATGATGAAATGGGGGTCCCTATGTCCTCCAAAAGTCTAAGCCTATAGCAGCATAACTATAGAGATAGCTCAGGATAACCTGAGCCACCCTAACTATAAGCTTTATCAAAAAGGAAAGTTTTAAGCCTAGCCTTAAAAGTAGACAGGGTGTCTGCCTCACGGACTAAAACTGATAGTTGGTTCCACAGGAGAGGAGCCTGAGAACTAAAAGACCTGCCTCCCATTCTACTTTTAGAAATTCTAGGAACCACTAGTAAACCTGCAGATTGAGAGCGAAGTGCTCTGTTAGGAACATAAGGAACAATCAGATCTCTGATATCAGATGGAGCTTGGCCATTTAAGGCTTTATATGTGAGAAGGAGGATTTTAAATTCTATTCTTGATTTAACAGGAAGCCAATGAAGAGAAGCCAGGATAGGCGAGATATGATCTCTCTTTTTAATTTTCATTAGAACTCTGGCTGCAGCATTTTGGATCAGCTGAAGGCTTTTAACTACAGTTTGTGGACTTCCTGATAGTAAAGAATTACAATAGTCCAGCCTTGAAGTAACAAATGCATGGACTAGTTTCTCAGCATCACCCCTGGACAGGAGATTGCTCATTTTTGCAATGTTCCTCAGATGAAAGAAGGAAATTCTAGAAACCTCTTTGATGTGGGATTTAAATGACAGGTCCTGATCAAAAATAACACCAAGATTTTTTACTTTATTATCTGAAATCAGTTTAATCCCATCCAAATGAAGTGACTGGCTAATCAGCTTCTTTTTCAGAGACTCTGGTCCAAAGACTATAACTTCTGTTTTGTCTGCATTCAGAAGCAGAAAGTTAAGAGTCATCCAGGTTTTTATGTCTTCAAGACATGCCTGTAATTGGAGTTTGATTCACACTTTCATCTGTTGTTTTAACACACAGCCAGTAGGGGGCATGTTCATAAACAATACATGACAGTCTGATTATTATCTGATTAAATAACATATTTCCCATCCTACCAGGGTGAGCGGTAAATATATTAAAGGCAGAATATAGGCAGATTTAGACAGTGACTGACACAAACCCTGTCACTGATAAAATGGACAAAAAGGCAAAACAAAGAAGAGGGCAGAAATGAAGTACATTGAAATCCGCTTATATTGATCATGGATGTAGAAATCAACTGCTTATTTAGATCAAAATGTTTGAGACAGAATCATTTCTTTACAAGTGCTGTTTATTTAATTTGTTTAAAGTAATCAAGAAATCTGCTTATAGTGTTCATTTTTGGCCATTTTATGAATGTAGACATGCAAAAATAATTTCAAAATTACGTGTAGCAGTTATTTTTTTACTCTCATGATTCCTTTCTGGGCATCTGCCTAGCTAGCTCGGAGGTACCAGAGCGCTTTGGTGCGGGTACCAGTGCTGTGCCCAGCGAGGAGGAGGATGAGGAAGAGGAGACTGTTGTCTCTTCCATAACTGAGATGAGGAATGCAGTTTGCATTTTAAAGACTGGTCTTCTGCATGTTGGTTTCAAAAACTTTGACCTTTTACATGGTTTTAAAAAAGAAGTGAACTCGGTGTTGGATGCTCTGATCCAGGGAACCATGGATAAATATGTGAAGTGATTCCTTAATGCGGCGCAGCAGATCCGCAACACAAAACAGACGTAACTTTAATTTTCTGTAGCCTATGCAGTTATCTTCTATGTTGTTGTTCTGTTAAACCGTTTCTTTCAAACTTTATTTTCAGTCATGTTAAAAAAAATGCACCGACGGCACAGCAGAGCCGATGCACAGAACAAAATAAGTACTGCAGGCTACCAGAGCTATGTCTGCACACAGCGCAGTATACCGTAATTAAACTTGCATGGTACTGTAATAAAATTCAGCAAATGCAGAGGCTATCCGTTTAATTTAATTTTTCTCATTGAAAAACCACACAAATTGCATTTAGATGATAATCTGCATAAAAAAACAAGTGAAATAACAGAAAATTCGGTTTTAGTAATCAACCGCTGATAGTGTTCAAATTGGCTCTGGACCAACGTGATCACTATAAGCAGATTCCACTGTATTCCACCCCCTCTGGACCTTCTTGCTCAAGTTGCAGAATAATACTGAACACAGATGAGGTTCTGCCATCCTGGGGTCACCAAAACAATCAAAGTCATTCAGGCTCAGTTTTGGCGACCCGCCATGATTCCTGATGTCATAGACTACGCTGCGTGTGGACAGCAGAAAACTGGCAGCTCGCTTCATCGCCCCATCCCCGATCTTTGAGACGGTGAACCTGGTGGCCGTTCGTCTTCAGCTCCTTAGAAGCATGAGAATTCATGTCCTGGGTAAACCACTAAAGACCTTGAGGTTGGTTTCAGTGGCGGCTGGTGAAAAATATTTTTGGTGGGGCTGATATAGCCTAGTGTATGTCTCCAACTAATCCGGAATAAGAATTCAAATAAACAATTGGACAATACATACAATTTAACAGTAATGATTTAATTTACTATATAATAACAGTAACAGTGATGATTTGGGTCACTGTGACGGGGTTCTTTGGCCTCCAAGAATCCAGGCTCAGTCGGGTTACCGGTGTTGGTGATTTATTGTGCTCAAAAACTCAAAACAGGGTGCAAAAGAAACAAAACATATACAAGATCCTCTGGGCCTCAGCCTCCCTCCAGTTACCAGCAATGGAACAAAGAAACAGAAAACAAAAATTGCCGCTTTTCTTCCCACAGCCCTCATTAAATAGTTTAAGCCCCTCCCCTCAGGCTCTCTTATTTCTGATTTCTTCTCATAAATCAGTTTTGTCCATATATTACCTCCACAAACAATTGATGTACAAAAACCAATAATTTTTACAACTTAATTCTTTTACACAGATTCATTGACTTATTCAATTACACCAAACTGGGTTTGAACCCAGCAAAGACGCAGCCAGACTGAAGATGACAAGTCCCTGTAGCATAAACACGTACACACACCCCCCCCCCCCCCCCCCCCCCCCACACACACACACACGGCTAACCCCACTGAAATATTAAGTGTGCACCCTCAATACGCCAGCAGGTAACCAGGAACAGCTTGTGTGTTTTAAGTTCATGGAGCTACTGGGCTCAGCGTGAGCGGATTGGTCCTCACAAACACAGTATAACAGGAATGTGTGTGTGGCGCGCAAAGTTAGAGAGGTTGTTTTAAGCGACGAGGTGGATTCTTCAGTCACAATAACCATGACATGAAATGTTCATATCCTACAACAGGGATGTTCTTCTGGCAAACGGGTAGATAAATAAGGATCTCACCGAATTTGGTGGAAGCTGCATCTCGTTCGTTACATTCGCCATCTTCCCTCTAATTGTCTGCACCTGCGCTTGGGTTCAGAAGCCTGTTAAAGCGCAGTATTTTCAGCGCCCCAAGACCATAAAGTTCTGAGACGCTGATTGGCCATTAAATTATTAAATTCACCTAGCAATAGTACATGATTGACAGATTCTCTGCAAATGTGGGGCTGTCTGATCAGCGCCCCCAGAACAGAGACGGTAGGAGTCTGTCTGTGGAAATCCACAAATTAATGACAGTAGGAAGGGAAATGTAGTTTATATAATTAGTTTTGCTTATAGGTACACAGTCTAGAGAGTAAAACTGACATTTATGAGTTAATTTCTAAAAATATATTTTACGTTTCTCTCTTCTTATCAGGGAGGGCGGTGCCCCAGCGCCCCCTATGGGCCGGCCGCCACTGGTTGGTTTACTGGACTATATAACCAGCTCTCAGCCCAGTCACCAGTTTTTAGAGACATTTGTGGGTTTAATCCAGCGTTGCTGTTACTAGTCTGGCTGATTCTGACCTAATTCTACTTCCTGATTCTCTCAGCCGTCTGAACCCCATCAGACCTCTCATAGTGTGTTTTTGGTTCTCTGGCCTGTTTTCTGTCCCCTGTTCTGGGTTCCGGATTCTCCCCAATCATTCTGACTGTTTCTGCTCTCACAGATCTCACCCTCTGCATTACCCAGGACCTAGGAGTAACTGTCAAAGAAGGATTCCTCCAAACCAACCATGACGGATTCAGGAATCCTCTGAGGTTTACTGGTGATCTCACACACCAACGGGCTTCTTAAGCAACTCTCATAGTTTGTCCCCAAACTCAAAGAAGAACCAGAATTCAACACTGGAAACATCTCCCTCTTTTTCTGCCTGGTCACTCAACTGTCCAAACTCCTTCCAGAACTCTGCTGAATCCTCCCTGACCTGCAGCAGTTTCCTTCTCTAATAAATGGTTTAACATTAACTGTTGCATCTGGTTGAATTCAGGTTTCTCCATTTTCTGGTCATAAGACACTGATTTAAATATTGAGGAAGGACCTACCTTTCAGGCAGCTTACCTGCAGTGCTCATTAGAGGGCAGGTAGAAAAATGTTTAGTGGTTGAAAACATTTTTCTTAAACTTCATGTTTTCAGAACTATAACTTCTCAAAAGTTTCTGCCTGTTGTTAGATAATCCCTTCTGGAGTTTGTTCACGACATCGCGGCCATACCGTCACCTTTATTAAAATGTTCTTTTGATTTACATGCTTGGAGTTTCTAACACTGAAAATATAAAGCTTAGAAAACTTTGATTTGTTGGAAGCCTTTTAATAGTTTCTATTTTTTTTATTTTACCTTTACTTACCAGGAAATCTTGACAGAGTTTTTAAAACCTTCTTTTAAAGGGCAGCCGGGGGATTTGGCAAGAAGTAAAGATTTGATGAAGTTTGACTCAAATACAGAAATGTCTGTTTGCTGTAAACTAATATGATCTTATTCCTCTCTAAGTCAATTCATTAACTTTAAAACTATTTTATATCTCTAAACAAGAGGTCAGGGATAGCGGACCGCGGTCCGGATCCGGACCCAACCTGATTTAAAACATTTATAAATTACAGCATGTTGTCCGACAACGGTGTCTAATTTCACCTGCGCCTCCTGTTAATACGGTAAAGCCCTGGGGAGCGTCCGGCTCCAGGCTGCACGTGATCCAAATGAGCCAATGAGCTGTCAGTCTGGGTTGCTGCTGCTGCTACTTTTAGACACAGCAGGCAAACCTGTGGCAAGCTGGGCGATAGGAAAGAAGGAGAAGACCATGAGAAAAAGAGAGCAGAGAAAGTGTGGACTGCTGGAAGAACTGCGGTGAACTGGTGAAAGAAAAGTGAAATGGCGTGCTCAAAGATGACCCTGCACATTTAGAGGATGTTTGGCTCAACCTGCTGCTGTGAAGCAGGATTCTCCACCATGAACAGAATCACCAATAAATCTGGATCCAGGCTCAAAATGAGCTCCTTGATATGTGCTTGAGAATGGCTTAGTCTCTGGTTAAACCCAGGTTTAAAGCCTTGCAGGGCAGCCTAAAGCCCACTGCCAACATTAAGACAGAAAAAAGAAAGAAAATAACAAACCATCAGTTCAGGGGTTTGAGAAAATATGGGAATCAGGAAAATGTCTATAAACCAAACTGAACGATGGTTGTTCTTTACTTAAAAAACACTTTGGATTTTAAAAGTTTTCTAATTTTTGTTATATTTTTTTTATTTCCAAAGTCAATGTATAACATATGCTTAAAAACCTCGTTTTATTTCAGTGTTAAATTTCTGTTTAAATTAACATTATAATTAAAAATGTCTCTGGACCTTTACTGGTTGATGATTTTCTTTATTCGGACCCCGATGATTTATAATTGGTGACTCCTGGTCTAAACAAAACAAGCAGTTTATTCACTGCGTGATTATCGATGACACATGGCGGCTACAGGTATGTTTGCTCATTTTGGCAGTTTTCATGTGAAACGGCAGCTGTTTTTCTGATTTATATCGGCCAATAGGAAAGCAGCTGCTGCTGGAGATGCGCCACGTTAGAGAAGCTCAAGTCAGGCTGGACTTTCAATGATAAATATGATCTGATAAATGAAAAGCTTTCATGTCTATTTATTAACAATGTTTATTGTGTTTAGATTGTGTTTATGTTTAAACGGATGTTTATTTATTATCAAAAATGTAAGAAAATATTAGAGGTACTATTGCAATACTTTTATTAAGATGACATCATTACTATGGAGATAAATATATCTCAGCATTGTTTAAACATAAAATAAATTATCTCAATCGAAATAAATTGTGGTCAAAAGTATGTAATTAATTATATATATTTGTTGCACAATTATTTGCAAGAATCTTTTTTATTTAAATGACTATTTTTAAGTAAAGCTGTTTGGAAAACAAACTTTAATTTGAAATCTTTGGTTAGGATTCTCCAACATTTGATGCTTTTCGGAACATGAACCTCCTAAAGTCGGACGATGTGAGACGTTTCCCTGCTGGTTAGTGGCGCCTAGCGCTGCAGACCTCAGAGAAGGACATCACAGCAGCAAACTGAAAAGCAGGGGGCGCTATTGCCTTCACTAGCTACTGTTTGTCACCTTGGTTTTTACTTCATCTTCATTAGTTTACGGTTAAAACAATTATAAAAAGCTTATCCATGGTATTTTCAGGTTTTTTTCAGATTATATTTTATCACAATGGCACAACAGGCATAAAAAAGAGCAACTAATGAATAAATAAGAAAAGGATGAAGTGGAGACAAAGCTTTGGTTCAATCAAAGGGAAAAAATTATTTTGAAAATGTAGGAAATAAGAAAAATTCTTCTTTCTGGATGAAAAAGAAGTTTTAATTGATCCTTTTAAAGGATGTTTAAATCATTTATCATTTGTCCTCCTTACAGAGCTGTCCTATCCGCCCATCCGTTTCCGATGCTCTATCTGCCGCCATCCGTTAGTTTCCGATGCTCTATCTTCCGTCCGTTAGTTCCTGATGCTCTATCTGCCGCCGTCTGTTAGTTTCCGATGCTCTATCTGCCCCGTCTGTTAGTTTCCGATGCTCTATCTGCCGCTGTCCGTTAGTTTCTGATGCTCTATCTGCCCCGTCTGTTAGTTTCCAATGCTCTATCTGCCGCCGTCTGTTAGTTTCCGATGCTCTATCTGCCGTCCGTTAGTTTCCGATGCTCTATCTGCCGCTGTCCGTTAGTTTCCGATGCTCTATCTGCCCCGTCCGTTAGTTTCCGATGCTCTATCTGCCCCGTCTGTTAGTTTCCGATGCTCTATCTGCCGCTGTCTGTTAGTTTCCGATGCTCTATCTGCCGTCCGTTAGTTTCCGATGCTCTATCTGCCGCTGTCCGTTAGTTTCCGATGCTCTATCTGCCCCGTCTGTTAGTTTCCGATGCTCTATCTGCCGCTGTCCGTTAGAGCATCGGAAACTATCTGCCGCTGTCCGTTAGTTTCCGATGCTCTATCTGCCGCTGTCCGTTAGAGCATCGGAAACTATCTGCCGCTGTCCGTTAGTTTACGATGCTCTATCTGCCGCTGTCCGTTAGAGCATTGGAAACTATCTGCCGCTGTCCGTTAGTTTACGATGCTCTATCTGCCGCTGTCCGTTAGTTTCCGATACTCTATCTGCCGTCCGTTAGTTTCCGATACTCTATCTGCCGTCCGTTAGTTTCTGATACTCTATCTGCCGTCCGTTAGTTTCTGATGCTCTATCTGCCGCCGTCCGTTAGTTTCTGATGCTCTATCTGCCGCCGTCCGTTAGTTTCCGATGCTCTATCTGCCGCCGCCTGTTAGTTTCCGATGCTCTATCTGCCGTCCGTTAGTTTCCGATGCTCTATCTGCCGCCGTCCGTTAGTTCCTGATACTCTATCTGCCGTCCGTTAGTTCCTGATACTCTATCTGCCGTCCGTTAGTTTCTGATGCTCTATCTGTCGCCGTCCGTTAGTTTCTGATGCTCTATCTGCCGCCGTCCGTTAGTTTCCGATGCTCTATCTGCCGCCGTCCGTTAGTTTCCGATGCTCTATCTGCCGCCGCCTGTTAGTTTCCGATGCTCTAACTGCCGCCGTCCGTTAGTTCCTGATGCTCTATCTGCTGCCGTCCGTTAGTTTCCGATGCTCTATCTGCCGCCGTCCGTTAGTTTCCGATGCTCTATCTGCCGCTGTCCGTTAGTTTCCGATGCTCTATCTGCCGCTGTCCGTTAGTTTCCGATACTCTATCTGCCGTCCGTTAGTTTCTGATACTCTATCTGCCGTCCGTTAGTTTCTGATGCTCTATCTGATGCTGTCCGTTAGTTTCCGATGCTCTATCTGCCGCCGTCCGTTAGTTTCCGATGCTCTATCTGCCGCCGCCTGTTAGTTTCCGATGCTCTAACTGCCGCCGTCCGTTAGTTCCTGATGCTCTATCTGCTGCCGTCCGTTAGTTTCCGATGCTCTATCTGCCGCCGTCCGTTAGTTTCCGATGCTCTATCTGCCGCCGTCCGTTAGTTTCCGATGCTCTATCTGCCGCCGTCCGTTAGTTTCCGATGCTCTATCTGCCGCCGTCCGTTAGTTTCCGATGCTCTATCTGCCGCCGTCCGTTAGTTTCCGATGCTCTATCTGCCGCCGTCCGTTAGTTTCCGATGCTCTATCTGCCGCCGTCCGTTAGTTTCCGATGCTCTATCTGCCGCCGTCCGTTAGTTTCCGATGCGCTATCTGCCGCCGTCCGTTAGTTTCCGATGCTCTATCTGCCGCCGCCTGTTAGTTTCCGATACTCTATCTGCCGCCGTCCGTTAGTTTCCGATGCTCTATCTGCCGCCGTCCGTTAGTTTCCGATGCGCTATCTGCCGCCGTCCGTTAGTTTCCGATGCTCTATCTGCCGCCGTCCGTTAGTTTCCGATGCTCTATCTGCCGCCGCCTGTTAGTTTCCGATGCTCTAACTGCCGCCGTCCGTTAGTTCCTGATGCTCTATCTGCCGCCGCCTGTTAGTTTCCGATGCTCTAACTGCCGCCGTCCGTTAGTTCCTGATGCTCTATCTGCTGCCGTCCGTTAGTTTCCGATGCTCTCTCTGCCGCCGTTCGTTAGTTTCTGATGCTCTATCTGCCGCCGCCTGTTAGTTTCCGATGCTCTAACTGCCGCCGTCCGTTAGTTCCTGATGCTCTATCTGCTGCCGTCCGTTAGTTTCCGATGCTCTATCTGCCGCCGTCCGTTAGTTCCTGATGCTCTATCTGCTGCCGTCCGTTAGTTTCTGATGCTCTATCTGCCGCTGTCCGTTAGTTTCCGATGCTCTAACTGCCGCCGTCCGTTAGTTCCTGATGCTCTATCTGCTGCCGTCCGTTAGTTTCCGATGCTCTATCTGCCGCCGTCCGTTAGTTCCTGATGCTCTATCTGCTGCCGTCCGTTAGTTTCCGATGCTCTATCTGCCGCCGTCCGTTAGTTCCTGATGCTCTATCTGCCGCCGTCCGTTAGTTCCTGATGCTCTATCTGCTGCCGTCCGTTAGTTTCCGATGCTCTAACTGCCGCCGTCCGTTAGTTCCTGATGCTCTATCTGCTGCCGTCCGTTAGTTTCCGATGCTCTATCTGCCGCCGTTCGTTAGTTTCTGATGCTCTATCTGCCGCTGTCCGTTAGTTTCCGATGCTCTAACTGCCGCCGTCCGTTAGTTCCTGATGCTCTATCTGCTGCCGTCCGTTAGTTTCTGATACTCTATCTGCCGTCCGTTAGTTCCTGATGCTCTATCTGCTGCCGTCCGTTAGTTTCCGATGCTCTATCTGCCGCCGTCCGTTAGTTCCTGATGCTCTATCTGCTGCCGTCCGTTAGTTCCTGATGCTCTATCTCTCTCCTCCATGGCAGAGGTCGATAGGAGAAGGGCCGCCTCTACTCAGTGCTAACCAATATGGGCGGGTCGTGCATCCTAAGCTCCACCCAGGAAGTTCATCAATAAAATAAATCCCAACAACTCAAAACTTTAGGAGTTCAAGCAGAAACAGCGACTTTAAAACCACAAGTTTGAGAATCATAGACAAAGATTTCTGAAAAATAAAACTTGTTTGTCAGAAAAAAAATGGGCCATTTCAATAAAAAAATATTTTCTTTTAGACAAAACATTTCTTTTTCAAAACACAATGACAATATTCCTTTAGGAATGTATATCTATGTATATATATATATTTTTTTGTTTAGTCTTTTTTTTATTGAACAATAATGATACAAATTTATCCCAATAATCACATCAAACCAAAGTTTGTGAAACATCTGCTGAACCTTTTCCCTCCAAAGTTGAACCAGATTAATCTTTAGAAAGTTGCTTTGAACAGTTTATTTTCATGTTTACGAAAATGTAAGTGCTGTGATTTTGCTATTAATCCTGTTTTCCTGTAAAGACATGTTCTAACTAAAGATGCGCTCTGCAACTCTAAAACTCCACATGGACAGTGCAGCATTATATACATTACTGAAGGTTCGATTGAACAGCATACCTTTGTGTTCCTGGAGGGTAGCATGCACAACTCTTCTGACATTTTGAGCTGTAACGGCCTTCAGGGCAGAGGCGGACGCCACATGTCTGTCCTGTGTAGCCTTCCTCACAGAGACACGTTCCATTGGTGTGAGAGCACCGACTGTTCTTCATACAGTCACACTTCTTTGCACAATCAGCACCATAAGTACCAACTGGACACTTATCCTGACACCTGTTATCCATACAACAAAGTGATTTAATCAATTATGATCATTTTTGTGGCAAAGCAAAATTCACAACAAAGAATGAAGTGTGTGGCATTTATAGATACATAAATAGATATTTAAATATTCTGAGACTAAAGCTCTGAACACACCGCATCTGATTTTGCATCCGGTCTGACAGAAAACTGTGTCATAAGATGTCATGGCGTCTCCTGCAGGGGGCAGCGTAGCTCAGACTAAAACAGACCTCAGGTCTATTTTAATTGGACTACGCAGCAGCTCAGCAGCAATTAATGGGTCTCACAGGAAGAGACATGGTTACAAAGTTAAACACATCAACTTAGGGGGGAAAATGCAAAATAAAATAATGGCAACAGAAAACAGTCAGCAATGGAGTCGCACAGCGAATATGAAGCAGTCAGGGCAGACTGGGCTGAAACTATTAACGAAACATTTTAAAACCAGAAAACTTTCCCTATGATGGGAGCTCAGGAGGACAAAACACATAAAGTTGTGATCCTCGAAACAGAAGACGTGAAAGTGCAGCTTATCAGTCCTCAAAATAAAAAACTAAAATTTGACAAATTTCACGACAGAAAACGCATACCGTAAAAAAGTTATCCTTTTTAAGCCTCAGATAAAAACAGTGAGGTGCAGATAGTCCAGATAGTGCAGATTGTGCAGATAGTGCAGATTGAATAGTGTAGATTGTGCAGATTGTGCAGATAGTGCAGATTGAACAGATAGTGCAGATTGAACAAATAGTGTAGATTGTGCAGATTGTGCAGAAAGTGCAGATTGAACAAATAGTGTAGATTGTGCAGATAGTGCAGATTGTGCAGATACTGCAGATTGTGCAGATACTGCAGATTGAACAAATAGTGCAGATTGTGCAGATAGTGCAGATTGAACAAATAGTGTAGATTGTGCAGATTGTGCAGATAGTGCAGATTGAACAGATAGTGCAGATTGAACAAATAGTGTAGATTGTGCAGATTGTGCAGAAAGTGCAGATTGAACAAATAGTGTAGATACTGCAGATAGTGTAGATTGTGCAGATAGTGCAGATTGTGCAGATACTGCAGATTGTGCAGATACTGCAGATTGAACAAATAGTGCAGATTGTGCAGATAGTGCAGATTGAACAAATAGTGTAGATTGTGCAGATTGTGCAGATAGTGCAGATTGAACAGATAGTGCAGATTGAACAAATAGTGTAGATTGTGCAGATTGTGCAGAAAGTGCAGATTGAACAAATAGTGTAGATACTGCAGATAGTGCAGATTGTGCAGATACTGCAGATTGTGCAGAAAGTGCAGATTGAACAAATAGTGTAGATTGTGCAGATAGTGCAGATTGTGCAGATACTGCAGATTGTGCAGATTGTGCAGATACTGCAGATTGTGCAGATACTGCAGATTGTGCAGATAGTGCAGATTGTGCAGATACTGCAGATTGTGCAGATTGTGCAGAAAGTGCAGATTGAACAAATAGTGCAGATTGTGCAGATTGTGCAGAAAGTGCAGATTGAACAAATAGTGTAGATTGTGCAGATTGTGCAGAAAGTGCAGATTGAACAAATAGTGTAGATTGTGCAGATAGTGCAGATTGTGCAGATACTGCAGATTGTGCAGAAAGTGCAGATTGAACAAATAGTGTAGATTGTGCAGATAGTGCAGATTGTGCAGATACTGCAGATTGTGCAGGTAAGTACAGCTCATCACTCTCACTCTTTAAGACAAAAAGGAAAACAAACTTCCTAGCTCTCTGAATCATGTCTCGCTGCTCATCCAGCATAGAAACCATCCCACAGGTCTTCATTGCTGCCTTTTCTTTTTTTTTATGTTGTTCACATTAGGTTTTTAATATATGCCATAAAACTGTCCTGGTTTGAGAGAAGCTGCACAGACTGATTTAGGGGGCTTTGCTTTGCTTGTGTTTTTTTTAATAACTTTTCTTTACCATTAGATCCTCTCTACACTCAGATAAATAAAAGTCAGACGATCCAGAGGTTGTCATCCTGTCACTGCTGTTTACTTTGCTGCATTAGGTGATGTAATCCTTTAAATTGATTCTACTGATGCAAAATCGTGGTGCAATTGTTTCATATGTGAAAATGGGTATTCTAGAATTTCCATAAAGAACTTTTGAAAAGTAAACAATTAGCCCTTAATCTATGTACTGTGTATAAAATCCTGGGTAACTTACAAAGCTCCAGTGTATCCTGGCGGACACGTGCATTCTCCAGTCACATGGTGGCAGAGAGCTTTATTCTGGCATTGGCAGATCTGCTGACATCCATGACCATAGAAGCCGGTTTCACACTGAGCCTCACAGCGCCAGCCGCTGTATCCAGGACTGCAGATACAGGCTCCAGTTATAGGGTTACACTGAGCTCCATTCTTACACTGACATCTGCTGCTGCAGTGGGGACCCCAGTGGTTCCCGTCACAAGCTGAGGAGAAGAAGAAATAAGGAGGATTTAGAGCTTCCTTTATTCTCTGAAGGTGTTTAACAGAAATGTGGGACTAGCTGTCAGTTCCTGTGCATTCGGTGAATTTACAGGAACTCACTTTGGTTCACTAAGTCAACCTCCAAGTGACATCAATGTGAAGCAGAATTGTAAAAATAAACGTGAGAGAAAAAGGTTAGAAATATTTGAACATGAAATTGTTATGTCAGCCATTTTGGGATTTTTGGTTCTGTTTAACTTTGGGTTTTCACTTAGGCTTGGTTTAATGTTATTCTGTTTTTACTATTGTTTTTTAAATTACTTCGTCTTACTGTTCCTGTTTGGTGTTGTTTTTCAGGTATCTTCTCTTCAGCAGTCCTTAGTCTTAGCTCTAGTTTTTTCATTCATTGTGTGGTTTGTGTTTTTTTCCTTGGATGTTAGTAGAGGTAAATATTAAAGTGTGCCATTTCTTTATTCCTGAATGGGGGTGATTGTTTAGAGGCTTTGTTCCATTCTTTGTGCTGAGATGTAGGGAAAGGAAGGAGGGTTTGGAAATGAATTTCCTCCCTAGGTTAGATAAGGGGGAAACATAGATAAACAGGTCCTTATTGTGTTTAAGATCCTCACGTCCTGTCTCTGGTGTGAACGCAAAACAGTTGTCTGAAATGTTTATCTGAACAAATGTATGTCCTTTGATGAAGTGTTTCTGTTGGGTGGACTCAATGCTTGTGTGTAAAAAGTCTATAATGCAAGGGTGGGCAGCGACCTAGTCAGAGCTACACTGGGAGCTGTATGCAGCTGTTTGTGTCGTTCTCCTCTGCAGAGTAAAATAAAACCTTTTCTTCCTTGCATATCAACTCGCCGTGCTCATTTTTACTCCACAATTGTTTGCGGTTATCTTTAGGTTATATTTCCCAGTTGGTCTCCATCGCCCCATAGCGTCACCTTGCTTCCCATTGCTTCTCTTCTACGTCTTTCTCTACTCATCTGTTCCCATTCAGGTCATTACTCCAGTGTTTGTCCTGTTAGTCTCCTCCTCAGTTTACATCAGGGGTGTCAAACTGGTTCCAGAAAGGGCCGAGTGGCTGCAGGTTTTCTTTCCAACCAAGCAATAGCACACCAGACTCCAGTCATTTCATAATGTCTTAATGTTCAGATTGGACTCACTTGATGAGATGATAGGAGTCTGGTGTGCTATTGCTTGGTTGGAAAGAAAACTTGCAGCCACGCGGCCCTTTCTGGAACCAGTTTGACACCCCTGGTCTACATAGTCTCTCCCTCTGCAGTTTGCTGGATAGTCGTCTTTATGTCATGTCTTTATCATCACTCACCTCCTGTGAACTCTGTTCGGTTTTGGGTCCAGCTAAAAACTTCTTCATTTACTGACAGAAACGATATTATGTCTCCAACACCACCCAGTAGCGATGGAGAGATGAAGCCTCATTGAATTGTTTGGTCTAATTGCTTCAACAATCCCTAAGGCTCATTAAAGGAATAGTATACCCAAAACATGATTAGCCTCCATTTTCTACTCACCCCCATGCTGAACAACACTCTGGAGTACTTTTTTGATATCTCAAATGCATCTGGAGATCTGGGAGGCTTCTTGCTGTCTGCTGACATTCAAATAATGGAGGTCTATGGCGCCCGAGACAGAAAGGTCCATAAAAGTCCACAAAAAACGTGTCAATATTCCTCCATACTGCTCGTCCAATGTATTCCAAGTGTCCTGAGTGGGTAGCATCCACTCAGATGGAGTGGACTTTTATGGACCTTTCTGCCTCGGGCGCCATAGACCTCCATTATTTGAATGTCAGCAGACAGCAAGAAGCCTCCCAGATCTCCAGATGCATTTGAGATATCAAAAATGTACTTCAGAGTGCTGTTCAGCATGGGGGTGAGTAGAAAATGAAGGCTAATCATGTTTTGGGTGTACTATTCCTTTAAGCTTCCTGTGAACATGGCATCACCTACTGGTGGAAAGCAGAACTACAGTTAGTAATAGAATCTGGGATGTTTTGCAATTGTTTTTCTTTTTTCCCCCATTTAAATTCCTTTGAAATGGTTAATGATTGTTTGTATAATAACATCTTTTGTAAGGTTTTGTGTATAAAATGTCTTAGAAGAGAACAATCTTTTAAGGTTCACTATTTTTCTGCCATTTTAGTGAAATAAGCTCAAGCAGACAGTGAAAGTGTTTGTGCAAATGGGCAGTGGTGAGCAAAATGAAAGGTTTTAGTGATTTTTATTCAAAGATCATAGTTTTTCCACAGTTTTTGGTTTTAATCAGGTTGCAGTTTATGTGTTCAACTAATCTTTTGGTTAAACCCACCAATCTAATTTGACAGAGCTTTTATGCAATCTAAAAGGTCAAACCAATACAAATTGGTCAAAATACTGGTTAAGGAGCATAGCTACTTTGAAAAGCCTGTGTCAGGTTTTGAACCAACAACCACTGGATAGAAAGGCAAAGTCTTGCAGCAGACACCACTTGCACTAATAATTAACCCTAAATACTAACATTACAGCTGAAACAAGTGGCTTGTTCAGATTCTGACCATTATGTTTAATCTAACCAATATAGATTTAACCAACTAGATTGGTTGCTTTTACAGCCAATCTATTCTTAGAATCTATCGGAACTCTATCCAACTGATAGCAGCTCTCGTCCAAACATCCTGACTGAATCCTAAAGCATTCTGAATGCCTGTCAAAGTTCGCAGGCGAGCTGAACCACTTCCTGAGGCGGTCACCTGGTATGGCGGGGCAGCGAAACTTTGGACGCCATCGATATTGGCTCCTCCCCTACATGAAGCAAGCCCCTACACGCGGTTCACAAAAACAGCCCCCTCCTCTACTCGACAAACTCCTCGAAGCATCGGCTCATCACATCACTACAGAAATGCATTCATTACAATCTGAGCAGGTATTGGATACCAGAGATAAAAGGAAACATGAATAAAACATAGAAGTAGAAAACTGACAGATAAAGACAATCCAAATCCAAATTTCATCAAATCAAGGATGGAAGTATTTCTGGATTAGTAAAGAGTCAAAAAGCAAAAGTGCTTACAAGTAAATTTGGATTCAGTTAAAAAATATACATTTTTACACAGTAGAAGAAGAAGCCTAAACGGTTCGCAGTAGGAATATAATAATGTTACTGATTTGAACACAATCTACATTCAGAAACATTTTAACATTTAAAAGCTACAACAATGACCTCTGAGGATGCTCATTCCTCTCCAAAGTGTTTTTAACTTTCTCTGTGGTTCAGATATGTGCACTCTGAGCAGCGGCTTAACAACATTTTCATCATAGGATGTCCTGTAAAAAAAGTATTCATCTATGCAATACAGTTAAATAAGTCAGATTGATGGATTGCACTCAGTTGGCACTTTATTTTACTTTGCAAAGTATAAAGAAAAGAAGAAAATCATAACAGCCCTCACGGGGTAATGTTCTGATCTAGACAGCATTTGTCTAAACTAAAGGCTGCAAAGGAGCTGTGAAGGTCTCCACATACAGTTAATCCAGACGAGTTATAGATGCTTTGGAACAGGAACATCTTAGGAATAAACCTTGAGAAAGAATCTGGCTTCTAATGGGAATACTATTTTTTGTCCCAAACATCTCTTCTCAGAATGAGTTAAAACATTTTCAAGTAAGTTAATAGAAAATCAGCACTCAACCAGTCTACATGTATTTTTTGGATTTGGAAAAGGCATTCGACCATGTCCCTCTGGGGGTCTGGTGGGGGGTACTCCAGAAGTATGGAGTACTGTAGTAGAAGGAACGGCTGGGCCTGTAGTAGAAGGAACGGTGGGCCTGTAGTAGAAGGAACGGGTGGGCCTGTAGTAGTAGGGAACGGTGGGCCTGTAGTAGAAGGAACGGTAGGGCCTGTAGTAGAAGGAACGGGTGGGCCTGTAGTAGAAGGAACGGGTGGGCCTGTAGTAGAAGGAACGGTGGGCCTGTAGTAGAAGGAACGGGTGGGCCTGTAGTAGAAGGAACGGGTGGGCCTGTAGTAGAAGGAACGGGTGGGCCTGTAGTAGAAGGAACGGGTGGGCCTGTAGTAGAAGGAACGGGTGGGCCTGTAGTAGAAGGAACGGTAGGGCCTGTAGTAGAAGGAACGGGTGGGCCTGTAGTAGAAGGAACGGGTGGGCCTGTAGTAGAAGGAACGGTGGGCCTGTAGTAGAAGGAACAGGTGGGCCTGTAGTAGAAGGAACGGTGGGCCTGTAGTAGAAGGAACGGGTGGGCCTGTAGTAGAAGGAACGGGTGGGCCTGTAGTAGAAGGAACGGGTGGGCCTGTAGTAGTAGTGACGAGTGGGCCTGTAGTA
>NW_024038567.1:0-24381 GCF_016077235.1 Cyprinodon tularosa | reverse complement strand
GCTTCCAGGTAATGTGATCAGTTGACTCAAAATCACTATTGAATCATAGCACTCCATCGTCTACAAAAGTTACGCCCTTTATTTTTTCATTTTAAATTTCTAATATTTTTTAAATAATTTTTATTATGAAATATCAGCATTTTTGCTCAATAGCTTCCAGGTAATGTGATCAATTGACTCAAAATCAATATTGGATCATAGTACTCCATCGTCTACAAAAGTTACGCCCTTTATTTTTACATTTTAAATTTCTAATATTATTTTTTATTAATTTTTATAATGAAATATTAAAATTTTTGCTCAATTGTTTCCAGGTATCTATGTGTCGATATTGGCAGTTTTGCTGAATACGTTCCAGTTTCTGTGATGGATTGACACAAAATCTATGAGAAATCATGGTACTAGACTGGTTTAATGAGATACAGCATTTAGTTTCAATATGAAATCTCTTAATATGTATAATGTTTTTGTAAATACTACAAATATAAATATTCTAGTTTGACAGCTTCTGGGCTTCAAAATCTAAGCCTACAGTTTCATTTTGAAAACAGGAAGTTGGTAAACAATGTAGCCGTTTTCACTCGCCGTGTTTTTACTGTAAAGTCTCTAAGGCCCCGTCCACACAAAGTCAAAACGAACACGAAACGCTAATATTTTCTAGAACGTTTGTCGTAAAGATGGAGAAGTAAAATAAATGTGATCGTCCACACGAATGCATGAAAACGATACAAAATGTATGCCAGGCCTGTAAGTGGCGCTGTGGTGCCAAAGCAAAAATAGGCGACAAAATGTTGGGCATATTCACTAATATTTATACATGGTTGCCCTGCGGGTCCATTTTCGTGGTTCAGTCAAATTCAGGTGCTGAACTATGTCGTCAATATTGCTCTGTTCTTCCTGGAGATATTCCAGAAGAAGAAGATTCTGTTGTAAGCCCGACAGCAGGGTGAGTAGCATGAGCAGCAACCATTCAACACAGTACGGCGCCATTGTTGTTGTGGTACTGCATCGCGCATGCGTGTTTAGAGGCGACGCTATGACGCATGCGTGTAAAAGAAAAATGCGGTTAGAGCTTAAAGATGGAAACGCGAAAACGTTGTTTCAAAATCTTCCCACTCTGAAGGCTGAATAAAAAAAAGATTGTTTACAGAAACGCCATTTTCGTATGGATGAGAGGCTGGTTTGGTGAAAAATGTATGCGTTTAGGCCAGGGTTTGGCTTCGTGTGGACGGGGCCTAATAAGGGTGCACTGGAAGTGTTGGAGCGGCTTCCTCCGATCGCAGTGTACCCGGAGAAAAGGAGAGGTTTTCCCGTGGGGGAGAAGAGAATTAACTGGAGGAAGAAGCGGTTTGAATGTCTGTCGAATATCCAACGTAAAACTAACTTCACCGCGGTCTTCCAGCTTTGAAAATACAAGTGTAGGCTTAGATATTTATTTTTATTGATATTTAATTATCCTATATACAATGGTCTGGCCTTGAAAGTGAAACAGACTGAATGAAAAATTTTATAGTGAGTAAACAGGATAAATTAATATATAATTAAAAGAGAAATCTAAATTTTCCGACAGCAGTCCACCCTTTCGATTATAGAAGGATATTATCCTTTTGTAATCAATATTAGAAATGGGAAAATAATGAATATAAAAAACTAAAACTAACTAAAACTGTAAATATATATAAAGAAACTAAAAAAAAAAAAAATTGTGTATATATGTAAAACAAGGTTCAAATAAGAAACTAAAATTAAAAACAATAATGAAACATATATATCAAAAATGCACAACTGCATTAAGTCGGTGGACAAATTAAATGATTATAATAGATGGAAAAATTATAGAAAAGATTATGATAGCTAAAATATGTTGCCAATAAATAGAGCCCTGGAATCACAATATTGGCAAAAATATTTACTGTTTTAAACTCCATCGTCTCTACAAACTGTAAGTCAAATTATTAATCTGAGCTTCATTAAAAGTAACAAAAAAGGATCAATCTCTATGCAAAATGTTAAAATCATAACACAAAGATGTTTCACGCAGATGACGAGTTCAGCTCTTCAGAATCAGGGTCAGTCAAAGCACACATTGAAAAGTTGGAGGATTTAATCTCAGCGCTCCTCTTTCCCAATGGTAGCTGAGATGACCCGATCATCAGAGTTCATTCTCTAATCCAGAAATCTCTGCCAATACTGACCATAAGCCATCAGGTGCTCATCTAACACTTGGACTTTATTTGTATTAACAAACAATATCAAACACTTAGATACTAAAAATGTTAATCTTTGATTAAAATACAGCACATTACAAAACATTTCCCTTCTTATTAATGTTGTATGAATAAAAAAATCAGATGATGTCAGACATCTTCAGGTGGACGTCTTCATCTTTCTGTTGATGTTGGTCCCTTATACAGGCGACATTTTAAACGCGGTTCAATGGGTGGTCTGCAGAGCAGCTGGTCCTCAACACATCAGGTGGACGACTGATGTGTTAATTAACCAATCAGAGGGGATTATTCTGCCCCTTTATTCTGATTTGTTTTGTTGAAGCTTTTCCTGGTTCCTTCCAGATGAGCTCAGATGAGCTCTGATCACTTTCTTTGATGACTTTGAGCCACACCTCCTCCTGTCAATCAAAGAACCAGAAACCAGAGTTTCATGAGGTGAAGAAACACCAAACCAGGGGTGCAAGAATCTGAACCATCAACAAACATAAAAAAAAGCTGGTTTTTCCCAAACGCACATCAGACAGTCAGGCTGAGGTGTTCAAACTTCATCCAGCAGTCTAGCAGTCGTTTCTGTCCTCTGCTGCTAAGAATTACCTCAATAGATCATTTTCCTTTATAAGGCCATTTTATTCCCTTATTTATTTACTTTACTGGTTTAGTCATAATTTAGTATTTTATTTAGGTTGTTTATTTATTCTGCTCTCAATAGGGGGTTTTCAGGTGACGTCATGCTCACGTGACTACTCAGCGCGTCCGCCATATTGGGTGGCAGTCGTTTCGCACCGTTGACCCTGCATTGTATGACGCCTTAGGCAGGATTGACAGTGAAAAATGGTGAAAACGTGTGTAATTGTTGGTTGCACGGCCCGTGGAGGTGGAGATCAACGCTCTTTCTATCGCATACCAGCCGTAATCGTCAATCAATGTGAAAAAACAAAACAGCTATCTGAACAACGCCGTCACCTATGGCTGACACGGATATCCAGGTCCGATTTGGACGGTGTTAAGCTGGAATACGCCAGAGTCTGCAGTGCTGACTTTGCCACAGGTAATTAACTGTCAAGCATTTAAAACATGTAAGAATATATTAATAATAGGGCTTGGGCGTCATGACGTATTACTTTCCGTGGCCGCAATGTTGACTGCCTCCGTCGCCGCTACTCAGACTACTGCCTATGACTACCGCGTACTGTACTCCCTCTCTCAGCCGTGTTTTAATTTCATTAATTTCACCTTAACTTGATTTCAACCAGCGGGAAAAGGCTCAAATATGTGAGAAACTCGGAGGGTTTAGGGAGGTTTGGCAGTTAACGTTACTAACCAAACCTTTGAAACACATAACAGCTAGTTAAAAGTACATTACATGCCTGAGTGGTTGTTAGCACTAACGGTCAGCACTGTTTGCTGGCTTAATGAGCTGCAGCTCCTGAACCCAACCATTCGTAACCTGCACATGAGACTCCAAGGACTTGTAGCTTTGGAACTGTTCTGAAGTACCGCCGGCCGTTAGCCACCTAGCATAGCGAGCCCTGCGTCTGATTGTTTACATTTTTACCATCTTATTAAAACTCACCCGTCCACGTATGATGGCGATTTCCTTCATGTACATCACTTCGACATCTCGTACCCAACCAGATGTGAACTGGTTGTGAGCCTCTAAGACCCTTGTGCGCTCTCATTTCCTCAAGAGTGTGCAGAGGGTTTTCACTGAACACCAGGTAATGAACTATGTCGCCGTGCCCTACATTTGGCCAATCATCTGGATTAGTGCTAAACAAGGCACCGTGGAGGGCATAGGGGTCCATATGGTCGATCACGGAACATTTCCTCAGATATGTTCCATGATCTGGTGGCTCTAGCGTGCTGGTGTACTTATCCATTCGCGACATGATATATATGATATACGATAATATGTCACCCAAGATGGCGGACCGGAAGCTGGCCAGTGACGTCACTGAAAACCCCCTATTATCAACCCAAATTCCACATGGACTTCCAGAATGGAATCATTTTAAAGGCTCCACCATTCATCTTAATGTAGGAATTAAATCCTGTTATTTATACCCTCTGTCATTGTAATCATTATTATTAATGTTATCATTCTTATTATTATTAAATAATGTTATTATTATTGTTATTTCCAATTGAGTCATTTGAACACCATATAATTATTGACCAATAATTATGTTAAATAAATTTGCATATTTATTCCAGATCAGCTTAAGATAGATTTACTTCTTAAAGAATTGTAAATAATTTAAAAGCAAATTAAACCAGCCTAATTTATTTTTATATAAGTTATTTTGCTCTACACACATATAGATTTATTTACCCTTAAAGTTTAATCTAAATCTTAAAGAATTAAGGTTAACAAATTAAACTTTAGCATTTAGCATTTAAATAATGACACAGGTCCTTGATTATTTGAAGAAATGCCCAATTATTGTTAAACAAGCATAATCTGTTCATTTGATCTAATGAAAAAAAAATCTGTCTCATTAAACTTTATTTTTTGTGATATTTGAACCTTATGTCAATCCCCTTTATTCCCAATTTAAACAGCTGTGCATTATCTTTAACACATTTAACTCCTGCTTTGTTTGGAAAACAGGTTAGGGGGAAGAATGAGCCACAGAAACTAGAAACTGTCCTTATTTTACAGTTTAACCTTAATTATTCACTCATTTCTATTTTCCCCAAGACAAAAAATAACTATATTATAATTTCACAAATGGACAACATACAATAGTTAGAGTGGATCCAGACACTACAGACAACATATAAGACAAACAGATAACGCAAACAAAACACAAACAGATGGCCATAACATAAATGATTAAACGTAATTGCCCTTTCCTCTCATTGGGGGGTAAAATGGACGCTTTTCAGTCTATTTATACGCAGGTACTTTAACTCTAGTCAATAAACAGCGAATCAGTTACTATTCTGCTGTAAGCCAACCATTTATAACTTTATGTCAGGTGCTATTTCAGTCCTAATTCTGAAAGTTAGGATGTTTTTTATCATCCTTGATTTAAATCCATCAAGCAGGTTTTAGGTTTTATTTATTTTTAAACATACTTGTTTTAAATGCCCCAAAAATTATTATTATTATTTCACTCAGGAAAATATGCCACTTTGATTCAAATCTTTCAGGAATTAATTATTTATTTTTTGCAAATCTATAATTTTAGTTAATAAACTCATAGCTTTTATATATTTTAGTTGCATTTTCCAAACTACATCCCATATATTTGGTTAACTGTAAGGTTTATTTGTTTTAAACACTTAAGGGATGAAAATTGCTGATTTCATTGTTAATATGTTTTAAATGATATACATGTGTATTAATATTTTTGGAGGAAAGAAAAATCAATTTCTCTTAGTTTTTCATTTAGTGAAATCTAATTCAGATTAAAATCACACATAACTTTAGACTTTATCCTATTGGATTTAGGGTTGTCACGATACTAAACTTTTCAACTCGATACCGATACTAAGGAAAATATTCGATACTCGATACCATTTTCGATACCACAAGGATAAAAACAAAGACTCCAAAAGTCTACAGAAATATTTTCATTAATAAATAAAATATAATAAATAAACACAATAAAGGTTGTATGCTGTGCATAATATTAAGCAAGCTTGATAAAAAAACTTATAAAATTCAAATTAAGTGTTCCTTCCTTGGCTATGCTTTGCACACATAACAATGACACTAGCCAAACCGGTTAAGAAACAAAAATAATTCTCAGCAGCTGCACCTATTACAAAATAAAAGTCTGAAACTGAAAAGTGCGTAGAATTATTTAATCACACAGTGTTCTGAAAGTGCATTGTCCTCTATTCTGCACTTTAGATGAATGACTGCTTAGGTGCCACTGGTGGTGGCACTGTATCGATACTTTTAAAAACGAGTATTGTATCCGGATACAACATTTCAGTATCGATACTTTTTTGAGTTTCGATACTTTTGACAACCCTAATTGGATTATATTATTCATTCTTTTTCATCTATAAGTTGCTGTTTTGTTTACATTTTCATAAGTCAGAGCAACAGTCAGCTTTTCTCTGTCTTAGTCAGAACCTCAGACATTCATGGCACAGGGACAAAGCAACATACCACAAAATCATGAAGAGATGAAGCTAATCTCTCCGAGTGGCTGCTGTGGAAATAGGGAATTTGGTTTGTGACTAAAACCTGTGCGCATTTTACAACTACTGTGTCAGACCATGTTTGGACCCTTTTCTCTCTCTGGATTTGCCTCCGTTTTCATCTCCAGGTCCGTCCATAACATTATGGAACATGGTGACAGCAGGAAATGAACAAAACGAGACCCGTCCTGTTTTTAAACAACCACAGGCCTGATAATAAATGTTTTGTTTTCCAGTCCTGAAGCCGACATAGGAAAAGACAGTTGCTGCTGAGTTTTTCTCTTTTAAAAAGATAATTTTTGGTTTAGATATTTAAGGTTGGTTCTAATTTGATCAGAAATTACACTAAAACAATCATGGTTTAGTGAAAGCCAACCAGGCCGTACATTATCACCCTCATTAGACATTTCCCATAGATAAAGTCATGTCAGTCAGCAAGCATTTTCTTCATTGCAAGATGCAGAAAGGAATCTAATAAGAGAAAGTTATCAAACTTTTCTTGAATAGTTGGAAGTCTATGGAAATGGAAAATGCAGATGAAAATCCTTTTGTGTTGCTTTCCCCAGATTTTAACCCATCATTTCCATCCGGTTGCTGTGTCAGTGTGTGTGCGTTGGGGGGTGGGGGGGAGATTGATGCTTGAAGCAGGCTGTCTTTCTCCGGCGGGCTGATGGGAGGGGTTCATCTCCTCCAGGTCTGAATTCCACAAGGAGCGGCTCCGATCAGGGAGTCCATGTTTGAAGGGCAGGAAGTAAAAAAAACAATGATTAGTTTAAGTTTCAGTGTTTCAAATGAATAATAATAATAAAAAAATAAAATAAAATAAAGCAAATAAAACAAACTTTTCTCATCTAATTTTCTCAAATTTTGTTTTTATCATCAACCTTACTTTTCTCTATTTAATTTTGTATGTTTTCTTTATTTAATTTTAGGTTAATTCCTCCATTTTATTCTATTTTAAGTTTTTTCAGTTTTTTAAACTTTTAAAAGCCTTTTTTGACTTCTTATTTTAACCCATTTCTTTTTGAAGCCGAGAGTTTCTTTGAACTCTCCTTTTAACCATCCATCATTTTAAACTGTTTTTTCCATTTTTTTTTCTTTTTCCATTTTTTTTCTTTTTTTTTTTCTCAAAATCTGTAAATTTCTTACCTTACCATCTTTTTAGCCTCTAACTTCTCATGATATTCGTTTATCTTATCTTCAACATTTTTTCTATTGCAACATTAAATCAAAAATTTCTCCTTGGGCAGTTGACAACTCCCTGGAACCTTGCCTTTTGTTCTACTACCATACTGTAGAACTGCAAAACCTTTCCCATTATCTACAGGTAATTTACCGGTTTCCAATATGCACACCATTCCTCTGGTGCCGACCTGGATAACTGGGGGGGATCCCAATCTAGATTACCGACGTCTCAGTAAAATTAAATGCCTTCTGGTGGCACTTACAACCTTCCTCTCACCCTTAGAGAGAGCCTCACGTTCCTATGCGAGGTCTTTTGGTTCACAGGCGGAACAACAACCTGAACTGCCTTTCTGCTCCCCAAAAAGGAAAATTATCTGTTATTTCATATGTATAATCTTTAGTATTATACAAATTTTAGTGCATTAAAAATGATTAACCTATTAATCTTTAATTTAGTTAGTTTCTTGCTAGATTATAATTTTAATGGAGAAGAAGAGGACTTTGTTTGAACAAATTTTCCAGTATTTGATTTCTAATTATTTTTAAATCTGTAAACGACCTGTTGTTTTGTGATTTTGTTTTTGAAATGTAATTTAAACTGTGCCGAAAAAAGATCATCTCACCGTCTCAAAAAAAAATGGTTCGTTTTGATCCTCCTGCTGACCTCCAGGGACCTCGATGCCAGAAGTCCTCACTCCCTTAACCTGCTAAACGGGGTATTGAGGCTGGAAGACTGCTTTCTCCAGGTGGTACCTGACACTTCTGACAATCGCTGTCCTCAGAAAAAATCAATCAAAGAGAACTGCCTTAACAACGCCAAATTGTCGTGGGAAAGAAGTATTCAACTGTTCATTCTAGTTAAATAAACGGAGATCGATGGATTTCATTCAGTCGGCACATTTATTAATCATCTTTGCAAAGAGAGAACAGTCATCATGGCACAGCATTCTGCTCTGTTCTGATCTGGGCAGGGTTCGTTCCCCCCAAGTTACAACAATCGAAAGCAGTCAGAGTCATAACAAATTGCACACACTTTGCTTAACAATAACATGTTATGAATAAACCTTGAGAAAGAATCTGGATTGTTATTGGAAGAAGCTATGTCTGGTCTACAAACAACATTCTGCAGGGAATGGTGTGGCCTTGAGAGAGAAACAGACTGAGTGAAAACTTTTATAGTGAGTAAATATGAATATTAATATATAATGAGAGAAAGATATAAATTTTCCCACAACAGTGTATACATATATGTGTGTATGTATGTATGTTTGTGTATTTGTGTATACCCATTTCTATACCTATGTTTCTCTTTATAGTTATAAAAAAAGTATAAATGGCTTTGCTTTGCAACATGCATACGTCCTATCAGAATATTCTATTAACCCCACTAACGATATATAAATACACTGAATGCACATGTTTTCAACACAAAAAATTTGGAGAAATTAGTTCAATATTCAGCGATTTAAAATTGATTCTTTTCCTGCTCAACACATCACACTGAGCAGAGCTGTCGACCGCCCCAAGATGGCGCCACCAAATCACATCAGTGCCCACAGCAGAAAGCGATCAATGTGGGGTCTACTCTTATATTATGTCTACGGTCCCAACATTTCAAGTGCCCCTGTGTTACAGGCTTTACAGTAAAAACTCGGCAAGAGAAAACTGCTACAATGTGTACTGACTTCCTGTTTTCAAATTAAAAGTGTAGGCCTAGACTTTGAAGCAGAGAAGCTCTCAGGCTACAATGTTATTATGTAGCCTTTATACTAACATTTATAACAATTATTTAAAGGTGTGATGTGCAAAACTAAAAGGTGCATCTCATGAAAGCAGCAGAGTACCACGATCCCACATAGATTATGAGTCAGTCCATAACAAAACCTGGAAAGTATTGAGAAAAAATCCCAATATTAAGATATACATACTATTAAAAGCTATTAAGAGATTTGAAATGGAAAAATAAAAGATGTAAGATTGAAGCCAGTAGGGAACTATGACCCAACACTGATTTAAAGTCAATTCATCACATGATGTGGGGCCATAAAGTTTCTTGAAATTAAATCTACTAAAAAACACACTTTACAACTGAAATGAGATTTGAATCTAAACAGATCCATCTATCTTCCCTCACTCACCTGGCAGTGTACCTTACCTCCAGCACTCTGTCTCTGCCTTCATATGTGGAATGTTGCCCTCAGCCTTGTTTCTCTGGTTGCTAAAACCTCCTGGTTTTTCCATTAATGACAAGGAAAAAAAATCTGAACCAGCTCTTCACAGAGAAAGATTCAATGATAATTCTGAGTAATCTTGATTCTGTGGTTTAGTGGTTCAAGGAAAACACTCTCCAAATTGTAAAGATTACTCCTTTAAGTTTACACTATAACAGAAAAGTACGGTGGCCCTGAAGTGCAAACTGCAACTACAAATCTAAAAGCGCAACTACATTAAGGAAATCGCAACTACATAAAGCAAAGCGCAACTACATTAAGAAAAACACAACTACATAAAGCAAAGCGCAACTACATTAAGGAAAACACAACTACATAAAGCAAAGCGCAACTACATTAAGAAAAACAAAACTACATAAAGCAAAGCGCAACTACATTAAGGAAAACAAAACTACATAAAGCAAAGCGCAACTACATTAAGGAAAACAAAACTACATAAAGCAAAGCGCAACTTCATTAAGAAAAACAAAACTACATAAAGCAAAGCGCAACTGCATTAAGGAAAACACAACTACATAAAGCAAAGCGCAACTGCATTAAGGAAAACACAACTACATAAAGCAAAGCGCAACTGCATTAAGGAAAACACAACTACATAAAGCAAAGCGCAACTGCATTAAGAAAAACACGACTACATAAAGCAAAGCGCAACTGCATTAAGAAAAACAAAACTACATAAAGCAAAGCGCAACTGCATTAAGAAAAACAAAACTACATAAAGCAAAGCGCAACTGCATTAAGGAAAACACAACTACATAAAGCAAAGCGCAACTGCATTAAGGAAAACACAACTACATAAAGCAAAGCGCTAGCCTGACGTAGTCCGACTCAATTCTAGTCAGAATATGAGTCTGATACTGCTCCATAGAGCTGTGATTATGCGGCGTGTTTCGAACGAACCAGGGAAAAAAAAGGCCTCTGCACTCAATTGGATAGATCTACAACCAATAAGAGCAACGGAGTGCGTGACGTATGTTAAGCCACGCATAGTTGTTGTCAACAAAAATCAAAGCGTGCAGTTGCACGCCTATAATAAGAATATGAGACTTGATCGCGTTTCTCTGTTCCTCTTTTAAAATTAATTTGCTGTCGATATCCTCTAGAACAGACCTAATAGCAGAATCTACTCACCTCAACTCTCCAGCGGCAGCCATTATTGTTGTCACCCAAGCGCGCATTGGTCACGTGGTTGATTACGTTACTGTTTGTCATCTGTCCATCATTGTATAAAGCCCGCCCTGACAATTTGATTGGATCGCCTGACAGTGGGCTTTAATACTCGCGCTACTATGGAGCAGAGCCAGACCGAACTTCCCCGACCTCAAACTTTGTGGGCGGGACTAAGTTCGGAATGTCACCCAGGCTAGCAAAGCGCAACTGCATTAAGAAAAACAAAACGACATAAAGCAAAGCGCAACTGCATTAAGAAAAACAAAACTACATAAAGCAAAGCGCAACTGCATTAAGGAAAACTAAACTACATAAAGCAAAGCGCAACTGCATTAAGGAAAACAAAACTACATAAAGCAAAGCGCAACTGCATTAAGGAAAACAAAACTACATAAAGCAAAGCGCAACTGCATTAAGAAAAACAAAACTACATAAAGCAAAGCGCAACTGCATTAAGGAAAACACAACTACATAAAGCAAAGCGCAACTGCATTAAGGAAAACACAACTACATAAAGCAAAGCGCAACTGCATTAAGGAAAACACAACTACATAAAGCAAAGCGCAACTGCATTAAGGAAAACACAACTACATAAAGCAAAGCGCAACTGCATTAAGGAAAACACAACTACATAAAGCAAAGCGCAACTGCATTAAGGAAAACACAACTACATAAAGCAAAGCGCAACTGCATTAAGGAAAACACAACTACATAAAGCAAAGCGCAACTGCATTAAGGAAAACACAACTACATAAAGCAAAGCGCAACTGCATTAAGGAAAACACAACTACATAAAGCAAAGCGCAACTGCATTAAGGAAAACACAACTACATAAAGCAAAGCGCAACTGCATTAAGGAAAACACAACTACATAAAGCAAAGCGCAACTGCATTAAGGAAAACACAACTACATAAAGCAAAGCGCAACTGCATTAAGGAAAACACAACTACATAAAGCAAAGCGCAACTGCATTAAGGAAAACACAACTACATAAAGCAAAGCGCAACTGCATTAAGGAAAACACAACTACATAAAGCAAAGCGCAACTGCATTAAGGAAAACACAACTACATAAAGCAAAGCGCAACTGCATTAAGGAAAACACAACTACATAAAGCAAAGCGCAACTGCATTAAGGAAAACACAACTACATAAAGCAAAGCGCAACTGCATTAAGGAAAACACAACTACATAAAGCAAAGCGCAACTGCATTAAGGAAAACAAAACTACATAAAGCAAAGCGCAACTGCATTAAGGAAAACAAAACTACATAAAGCAAAGCGCAACTGCATTAAGGAAAACAAAACTACATAAAGCAAAGCGCAACTGCATTAAGGAAAACAAAACTACATAAAGCAAAGCGCAACTGCATTAAGGAAAACAAAACTACATAAAGCAAAGCGCAACTGCATTAAGGAAAACAAAACTACATAAAGCAAAGCGCAACTGCATTAAGGAAAACAAAACTACATAAAGCAAAGCGCAACTGCATTAAGGAAAACAAAACTACATAAAGCAAAGCGCAACTGCATTAAGGAAAACAAAACTACATAAAGCAAAGCGCAACTGCATTAAGGAAAACACAACTACATAAAGCAAAGCGCAACTGCATTAAGGAAAACACAACTACATAAAGCAAAGCGCAACTGCATTAAGGAAAACACAACTACATAAAGCAAAGCGCAACTGCATTAAGGAAAACAAAACTACATAAAGCAAAGCGCAACTGCATTAAGGAAAACACAACTACATAAAGCAAAGCGCAACTGCATTAAGGAAAACACAACTACATAAAGCAAAGCGCAACTGCATTAAGGAAAACACAACTACATAAAGCAAAGCGCAACTGCATTAAGGAAAACAAAACTACATAAAGCAAAGCGCAACTGCATTAAGGAAAACACAACTACATAAAGCAAAGCGCAACTGCATTAAGGAAAACACAACTACATAAAGCAAAGCGCAACTGCATTAAGGAAAACACAACTACATAAAGCAAAGCGCAACTGCATTAAGGAAAACACAACTACATAAAGCAAAGCGCAACTGCATTAAGGAAAACACAACTACATAAAGCAAAGCGCAACTGCATTAAGGAAAACACAACTACATAAAGCAAAGCGCAACTGCATTAAGGAAAACACAACTACATAAAGCAAAGCGCAACTGCATTAAGGAAAACACAACTACATAAAGCAAAGCGCAACTGCATTAAGGAAAACACAACTACATAAAGCAAAGCGCAACTGCATTAAGGAAAACACAACTACATAAAGCAAAGCGCAACTGCATTAAGGAAAACACAACTACATAAAGCAAAGCGCAACTGCATTAAGGAAAACAACTACATAAAGCAAAGCGCAACTGCATTAAGGAAAACAAAACTACATAAAGCAAAGCGCAGCTGCATTAAGGAAAACAAAACTACATAAAGCAAAGCGCAGCTGCATTAAGGAAAACAAAACGACATAAAGCAAAGCGCAGCTGCATTAAGGAAAACAAAACGACATAAAGCAAAGCGCAACTGCATTAAGGAAAACAAAACGACATAAAGCAAAGCGCAACTGCATTAAGGAAAACACAACGACATAAAGCAAAGCGCAACTGCATTAAGGAAAACAAAACGACATAAAGCAAAGCGCAACTGCATTAAGGAAAACACAACGACATAAAGCAAAGCGCAACTGCATTAAGGAAAACAAAACGACATAAAGCAAAGCGCAACTGCATTAAGGAAAACAAAACGACATAAAGCAAAGCGCAACTGCATTAAGGAAAACACAACGACATAAAGCAAAGCGCAACTGCATTAAGGAAAACACAACGACATAAAGCAAAGCGCAACTGCATTAAGGAAAACACAACGACATAAAGCAACGGCGACGGCGCCGTTTGACCCTTGAACCGGAAGTTGCGTCGTCTGAACAGTCCAGCTTCTTTTAAGTGTGCAATCAGTGTACGCAAACTAACTGAAATTTCGTGATTAGTCTTGAGCATATTCAGTATGACCTTGTACGCATGTCCTGATTCAAAATATTCCTGGATAACGGCAGCTATGTTTTGGGGCGCTGACAATATCCATGTTTTCAAAAGCCACAGCAGGCAGAATGACTTCCGGTTATAAAAAAATTCTGGACAACAAAGCTTTGATTGGCCTTTGCAAAGGGAGAGGAGCATCAGCAGCACGCTTCTGCGAACAGCAACTCTGACCCCCCCTGCATAACCAGCTCTTTTTATTATCTTCACAGGGGAACATCTTACAGTTTCACACAGACAGTCCCACAGAATGATCATACTCTCTACTTCCTATCTCCAAATATGGAGTTGCTTCCTGCCTTTCTGCTCCACTGTTAATCAGCTTCTTTCTGTGTGTGTGTGGGAGCAAGGTCATTCTCAGCCTTCCCATCTGCACCTGTTGTTTTCTACACTGTTCTGTAAATCTGCCCTGATACATATGAACAATAAGTTTTGATGCAGCTTTAGCTTAGCTCTTTGCTTCTTTTAGCTTAAAACATGTATATATATCTTCGTCGCCCCGGATGATATTTCATCAAATGATCATGTATAGACATTTGTTTGGATGTTATGATGGAAACAGACGTACAGATCCTTATTTTGTGAATGAATGTAAGTCAACACATGATGTTTTATCACTTCAGATGGCAGGAAAACATCAATAATTAAATTGTTCGGAAAATGAAGATTGGGTTTGTGTACTGGAAAAATGAAAGAAAAACATCTTCTGTTCAAACATAATCTAAAGGTTTGAAAGTAAAATAAAATAATAAATAAATAAAAGTGGCGGCCCAAACCTATTATTGTAATGTCACAGCTGCAATGCATGCTGGGAGATGTAGTTCCAATCTGTTTATATGTAGTTGGATCAACACAAGGATGATGAAAGTGAAGCGTCCTTTCTTTAACTAATATTAGAAATTCTTTCTGCTGTGTTTGTCTTTCCAGATCACCTTCAGGATTATGTTGGAAAAGAGGAGGATTTCTGTGAACAGGAGAGGAATTCCAGTTTGGACCAAGAGGAACCACAACCTCTGCAGATAAAAGAAGAGCAGCAAGAACCAGAACATCCCTGGACAAAAGAGGAAACCATGGAGCTCATCATAGGTGAGCAGGAAGAGCAGCTTGTTCTGAAGCACGAGACTGAAGATACATGCGAGGAACATTTCCCGTGTTTGAAATGTGGAGAAAACTTTCCAAAAAAAGAACATTTAATGGATCACATGAGCACTCACTCAGGCAAGAAGATTAATGACTGTCTGTCCTCTGGAAAAAGCTTCTCTCAGAAATCAGATCTTGGTGCACACATCAGACTTCATACAGGTGAGAAACCATTTTCCTGTACTATTTGTAACAAAAGGTTTACTGTCAAAAGTAACACAAGAGATCATACTTGTCAGAAGCCTTTTGAATATAAGTTCTTGAATGTCAGGTGCACAATTTAATTCAATGTGCAGATTGGACTCACCTTGTTCAGTGGCTGGGCAGAACAAATACATGACATAGAGATGATCCGATGGCTCCACATTAACCACCTCTATTTGGATGAAGGAACTTTTAAAAAAACAGGAACTCTCTTTTATAGTCCTCTGATTTAAGATCTCTTGAACTGGAATGTCAGAGGTTCCTATCCAACCAAACATTGCATGAGCAAGGATTATATGGCAATAATCTAATAACCTTCAATGAGAACAATCCTTAGCTGGATATGTCTTAAAGGACTTAAGATCTGCTAAAATGATCTGATCTATAATTCAGTGTAATGGTGCATTTACACAGCACGCGATGAAGACGTTATTTCTGCTGGTAGTTCACTGCTCTGCATTTCAGCTGCACAGTGTTTACACCCTGGCCCGCACCATCAAATAGGAGCTTCAGCTACGTGAAGCTGAAACCCCACCAACATGAAAAAAAACCTCAGCAAATAGATTGAATTGCTTCTTTAGTGCAGGCTTTTGCATTTTAAATGGTAATTTCTAAAAATGATTAAAAAAAATAAATAAATGCATTAAAAAGATCACATTTTTTGCTGTTTTGTCACAGATATTAAAGGTTGTTTTTAGGTCACTCAGATTTCCCTCCTTAAAGGGGTAATAGAATGATTCTATTAAGGTTGTCACGATACTAAACTTTTCAACTCGATACCGATTCTAAGTAAAATATTCGATACTCAATGTCATTTTCGATACCACAAGGATAAAAACAGAAATATTTTCATTAATAAACAAAATACAATAAATAGATAAATAAATAAGATAAACAATATTTTGAGGTTGTATGCTGTGCACAATATTAAGCAAGCTTGATAAAAAAACTTACAAAATTAAAATTAAGTGTTCCTTACTTGGCTATGCTTTGCACACATAACAATGACACTAGCCAAACTGGTTAAGAAACAATAATAATTCTCAGCAGCTGCACCTGTTACAGAAAAAAGTCTGAAACCGAAAAGTGCACAAAATTATTCAATCACACTGTTTTCAGAAAGTGCATTTTCCTCAAATCTGCGCATAAGATGAATGACTGTTGTCGTGGGAAAAAAGTATTCAACTATTCATCCTAGTTAAATAAACGGAGATCGATGGATTTCACTCAGTCGGCACATTTATTAATAATCTTTGCAAAAAGAGAACAGTCATCATGAAGCCTTAATGGCATAGCATTCTGCTCTGTTCTGATCTGGGCAGGGTTCGTCCCCCCTACTTACAACAATGAAAAGCAGTCAGAGTCATAACAGATTACACACACTTTGGTTAACAGTAACATGTTATGAATAAACCTTGAGAAAGAACCTGATTTGTTATGAGAAGAAGCAATGTCTGGTCTACAAACACCAGCCTGGAGTAAATGTGTGGCCTTGAGAGAGAAACAGACTGAGTGAAAACTTTTATAGTGAGTAAATATGAATATTAATATATAATAGAAGAAAGATAAAAAAATTCTGACAACAGTCCACCCTTTCGATTATAAAAGGATATTATCCTTGTGTAATCGATATTATAAAAAAAGGAAAATTTATGAATATAAAAAAACTAAGAAACTATAATTGTGAGTATATGTAAAGAAAGCTAAAAACTACAAAACTAAAATAAAAAAAACAAATAAAATAAAAAATAAAAAAATAATGATAATTAAAAAATAATAAATCAAAGATCCACAACTGCATTAAGTCGGTGGACAATGTTAAATGATTATAATAGATGCAAAAATTATGGAAAAGATTATGATAGCTAAAATATGTTGCCAATAAAAAAAGCCCTGGAATCACACTTTAGTTGGCAAAAATATTTACTGTTTCACCCCATTATGATACTTTATGGTAAAATATCTATTTGCTGAGAATTTAAATGTTTAATTCTTATCATTATCAGTTACCCTTTTTGTTTCCCTGGAAAGAGAAAAGTTAAAATCAGTCAAAACAATAGACCCCTTCATGTCTACAAACTGTAAGTCAAATCATTAATCTGAGCTTCATTAAAAGTAAAAAATGATCAATCTCTATGCAAAATGTTAAAATCATAACACAAAGATGATTCACGCAGATGACGAGTTCAGCTCTTTAGAATCAGGGTCAGTCAAAGCACACATTGAAAAGTTGAAGGATTTAATCTCAGCGCTCCTCTTCCCCAATGGTAGCTGAGATGACCCGATCATCAGAGTTCATTCTCTAATCCAGAAATCTCTGCCAATACTGACCTTCAGCCATCAGGTGCTCATCTAACACTTGGACTTTATTTTTATTATCAAGAAAAGTAATATCAAACACTTAGATACTAAAAATGTTCACCTGTCATTAAAATACAACACATTTCCCTTCTCATTCATGTTGTATGATTAAAAAAATCAAAAAGCCAAAGCTGATGTCAGACATCTTCAGGTGGACGTTTTCATCTTTCTGTTGATGTTGGTCCCTTATACAGGCGACATTTTGAACGAGGTTCAATGGGTGGTCTGCAGAGCAGCTGGTCCTCAACACATCAGGTGGACGATTGATCTGTTAATTAACCAATCAGAGGGGATTATTCTGCCCCTTTATTCTGATTTGCTTTGTTGAAGCTTTTCCTGGTTCCTTCCAGATGAGCTCTGATCACTTTCTTTGATGACTTTGAACCACACCTCCTCCTGCTGAAGGATGGAAGGATGGCTGAGATGGTCCTCCATCAGGGTCTCCAGGCACCTCGGTCCCTCTGTAAAGCCGTCTCTAAGGGAAAAAAGGTCTTGTAGGTCGTTTTAATGTGTCACCTGTCAGTCCTAGTCTGGTCAGAGGTCAGTGGTCTGGTCCGTGCTGTGGTCCAGGAAAGGGTCGACCCGTCATGAGCTCACTGGGAGTCAAAGTTACCAGCATGCTGAATTAAAGGAGCTGAGGGAAGGACAGATCAGATGTTATCTTATCCTTTCACAAACAATAGTAGATAAAACAAGTTCATGTAGCTTAAAGAACTTTAGATTAAAATTTGAACTTTGTCACAAATCATTGAATTATTCCATAATTTCAAACTTACCCAGTAAATGTACTTCCTTATATTCGGTACCCTTATCACTTCTGCACCTGCAGAAATCCAAACATGCTTCTCCTCAGCAGAGGAGGGAGGGGGACAGTGTGTGTCAGTGGGCTGCAGCAATGTAAACAAGGGGAGACGCTGCAGCACAGCCTTCTGTTGCTTCCACCAGACATGATGTTTGTGAAAGAAGAAAAATGGGCTTTCTATCTGATTTCAAGAACAATGTTTCCAAGGCGAAGCAAAATCAAAGAACCAGAAACAAGAGTTTCATGAGGTGAAGAAACACCAAACCAGGGGTGCAAGAATCTGAACCATCAACAAAGATCAACAAAGTTGATCTTCCCAAACGCACATC
Source organism: Cyprinodon tularosa (assembly GCF_016077235.1). Lineage (NCBI taxonomy): Eukaryota > Metazoa > Chordata > Actinopteri > Cyprinodontiformes > Cyprinodontidae > Cyprinodon > Cyprinodon tularosa. The sequence goes on along the minus strand of NW_024038567.1, from coordinate 5,536 downwards.
AGACAGTCAGGCTGAGGTGTTCAAACTTCATCCAGCAGTCTAGCAGTCGTTTCTGTCCTCTGCTGCTAAGAATTACCTCAATAGATCATTTTCCTTTATAAGGCCATTTGATTCCCCTATTCATTTACTTTACTGGTTTAGTCATAATTTAGTAATTTATTTAGGTTGTTTATTTATTCTGCTCTCAGTTATCAACCCAAATTCCACATGGACTGTTCCAGATGGAAAAATAAACAGCATCTATATGGATCCTTATTAGTTTAGCTTTGCTGTTTTTCTCTTGTTTTATCTTCTTTCCACCCTTTTCTTCATCAGAACAAATAAAACATGTTCTGTTGAAGAAAACCCATAAGTTTTCAGTCAATTTTAACCTCCAGATATATCTGAGCTATGGATTCATTGAGAAAATGCCATTTTAAAGTCTCCACCATTCATCTCAATGTAGGAATTTAATCCTGTTATTTATATCCTCTATCATTGTAATTAGGGATGCAGGATATTGGGATTTTGGCCGATATCCGATATTTTAAAACTCATGCAGCCGATAACCGATATCGATACTGATGTTAAAGCTGGACAAAAATAAGTAGTCATTGAAAATAGCAGTTTTGTTTTCTATTTCTGACACTTTGAAAAATAATATACTCAAATATATTTTCATATGCTGATATCAAATTGATTTTTAAAAATGCGGTACCGATATACTGTTTTACTTTCAAAATCTCGTGAAATTTCATCGTTCTGTTACAAACTCTTGTGATATTTTGCAAATTCTTGTGAGATTTTGTTAGTAAAATAGATTGATACCGCGTCAATATATCAACATATAAAAATATGGAAAATTTCGTGAATTTTCGTGGGATTTCGTAGCATAACGATGACATAGCAATATTTCATTAGTAAAAGAGATTGATATGGTGTTTTTAAATGGCAATATATCAGCATATGAAGATATTGTGATATTTTAATGTATCAATATTTTTTCCCTCGTCTTTAGAAGTTTTTAAGTCTGTAAAAAAGAGGTTTTTGAGAAAGAAGAAGAAGTAGTATTTTTTTTTTTTTTAGACTTTAGAAACTCAGAAGCTGATCAAATATGGGGTTAAATATCGGTGGGGTGGCCGATGTCCGCTATTCAGTTTTAAGGCCGATACAGGCCGATACCGATAGGGGGCCGATTATATCGTGCATCCATAATTGTAATCATTATTATTAATGTTATCATTATTATTATTATTATTAAATAATATTATTATCATCATTATTTCCAATTGAGTCATTTGAACACCGTATAATTATTAACCAATACTTATGTTAAATAAATGTACATATTTATTCCAGATCAGCTTAAGATAGATTTACTTCTTAATGAATTGTCAATAATTTAAAGGCAAATTCAACCAACCTAATTTATTTTTATACAAGTTATTTTGCTCTACACACATATAGATTTATTTACCCTTAAAGTTTAATCTAAATCTTAAAGAATTAAGGATAACAATCAAACTTTAGCATTTAGCATTTAAATAATGACACAGGTCCTTGATTATTTGAAGAAATGCCCAATTATTGTTGAACAAGCATAATCTGTTCATTTGATCTAGTTAAAAAAAATCTGTCTCATTAAACTTTTTTTGATGTGATATTTGAACCTCATATCAATCCCCTTTATTCCCAATTTAAACAGCTGTGCATTAACTTTAACACATTTAACTCCTGCTTTGTTTTGAAAACAGGTTAGGGGGAAGAATGAGCCACAGAAAATAGAAACTGTCCTTATTTTACAGTTTAACCTTAATTATTCCCTAATTTCTATTTTAGGCAGATTCCTGGAACCCTTAGCCCACCCATCTTTATCGAACCTCCTGTAACTGGGTCAACGGTAAAATGGACGCTTTTCAGTCTATTTATTCTCTGGATTTGCCTCAGTTTTCATCTCCAGGTCCGTCCATAACATTATGTAACATGGTGACAGCAGGAAATGAACAAAACCAGACCCGTCCTGTTTTTAAACAACCACAGGCCTGATAATAAACATTTTGTTGTCCAGTTCTGAAGCCTACATAGGAAAAGACAGTGGCTGCTGAATTATTTCTTTTAAAAGATGGGTGGGGGGGATTGATGCTTGTAGCAGGCTGTCTTTCTCCGGCCGGCTGATAGGAGGGGTGGCAACTCCTCTAGGTCTGAAATCCACAAGCAGCGGCTCCGATCAGGGAGTCCATGTTTGAAGGGTAGGGAGTAAAATAAAACAATGATTAGTTTAAGGAAAAGTTTCAATGTTTCAGATGAATAATAATAATAAATTAAAACCGCGAGCGGTATTGACGGCCCTCGCAGCTCAGCGCCGCTCGGCCTATCGCGACCGCGGGAGCCAAGCGACCGCCGCCCCCTTGCACCTTCCCAGCCAGCGGAAAAAGCTCCACGCTTCACTTCTGGATCAGCAGAAGACAACCACAGCGTTGGTCAGGAAGGGTTAAAATATTAACCCTTAACTATAATCAAAGTATAAATAAATGTTCCAAATTTGGCTAGGATTGCTATAAAACTTTTTGAGATACAACAATTTCCTGTTAACACAAACTTTTGAAAAATCAGAGTGACGGACTTTTAAGAAGAGCTATGCTGTGTTTACCATCAAACAAGTAGCGATTAGAGGAATATATTCCAAAAGTCCTAGCTCTTTTGGGAAAACGACTGATTTTTTAGAAATATTTTAACATAGTGATTCTATTTTCATAAGGGTGCCGTTTGATTCAAAATGGCCGACTTCATGAGAGGTTTAGACCATGGCTCCAATGAAACTTTTTGTAGGTGGAGAGCTCATACAGATGTGTGCCAAGTTTCATTATCCTAGGAATGAGCATGGCTAGGGGCTGAATTATTTCCTGGCATTATCTGTCCACTTGGCCAACTACTAGGCGAGAACGCAAACTTTTGAAAAATCAGAGTGACGGACTTTAAAGAAGCGCTTTGCTATTGTAACCAACTTACAGCAGGCTTTATAAAGAACGTATTTTGAAAGTTTTAGCTCATTTGGATAAAATACTGATTTTATACAATTTTTTGAAAAGAGGTCAGTGCTTTCGCAACAGAGTAAAATGTAATTCAAAATGGCCGACTTCCGGTGGGGTTTAGACCATGGGTCCAAGAGGCTTTTAGTTAGGGCCTGATGAGGTGCAAATGTGTTCAAAGTTTCAATATTCTAGGACTAAAAACGGCTTGGGGCTGGTGGTTTGAAGTTTGTTATTTCTAGGGGGCGCTGTAGGAAAATTAAGCCCCGCCCACAAAATATTGCTCTGGATTTCTGTTTGGAGTTGGACTAGGATCATCTCTTGTGATTTTGGTGCAGATCTGATTATTAATAAGGAAATGAGAGCCAATCGTATTTTCATGGCGAAACGCCTCACTTCGCCATGGCGCCACGGCAACACCATTTGACTAAAGCTCTCTGTGCCTTAAACGAAGTTAGGACAACATGTTGTCTGTCTGCTGACACAGTTTTAGGTTGATGAGGTCAAGTAGGACAGAGAGGGACCATTCCAAGTAAAAAACGTGACTTCCGGTTCTCAGGGGGCGTGGCTTCAATTATGTAAAAGTTTTAATATACAGTTTTGTTGGGAACTCAGAGAGGAATGATACTACCAGGTTTCGTGTCATTTCAGTTTCATATGTAAAAGTTATTGCATTTTGAAAATGTTGGCGAGTACGCCAACTTCGAGGCCTGGCCACACCCCTTTAAAATGCTGGAAAACTCAAAAAGTTTGATAAGTTTAGATCTCACATGCCTTATCTGCATACATGCCAAGTTTGAAGCCGATGGCTCACTGTCCCTAGGAGGAGTTCGCGAAAGTTCGACGTCAACAAAATTGAAAAATTGCCAAAAATCAGCCTTTGACCCAAAATGGCTGACTTCCTGTAGGTTTTAGAGCATACCCACAATGTAACTTTTTTCATGATTTAGTAAGATCTATGCACCTGCCAAATCTCAAATCTCTGCGACTTACGGTTTTCCCCAACTCACGTTAGGGGGCGCTGTAGAGGCATTTGGCCACGCCCATTTTGGATTCCATTATCATACGTAAATTTCACTAGGGGGACAATTTACTGCCAAGTTTGGTGAGTTTTTGAACATGCTAAAGCCTCCAAAAAGCTGTTTCTTTTACGCGGAGAAAAATAATAATTAAAACCGCAAGCGGTATTGACGGCCCTCGCAGCTCGCACCGCCTGGTATGTCGCGACCGCGGGAACCAAGCGACCGCCGGCTCCACGCTCCTTCCCAGCCTATTCTCCTGCTCTTCAGCCTATGCCTGCTGCTGCTTCCCCTCATCCTCTTCATCACCCTGTGCTGCTCCTCTTCATCCTCCTCTTTCTCCGCTCGGCCTATCGCGACCGCGGGAGGTGAGCGACCGCTGCCCCCTTGCTCCTTCCCAGCCAGCGGAAAAAGCGCCACGCTTCACCTCTGGACCAGCCGGAGACAACCACAGCTTTGGTCAGGAAGGGTTAAACTAGGGATAAAAGATAATATCTGGGGATGAATCTCATCTGTCAGATATTTGCTGTAGCAATCTCAGTTGGTGGGTCAAAAGTATATATTCAAAAGATGGAGAAACAGCACTGCCAAAACCCACGGTTAGCGGTATTACACCCTACTCAAAACAAAAAAAATCATTAAAAAATCCATAGTTTGCAATAAAATCCCCCAAAAAATCACAAATGTCAAGGAACACATCTTGCATGTCCTAGATTCTTTTTTAGATGATTTATTAAATAATTCAAAGAAAGAAAAATCTTTAAACGTGAATGCCTTATACTGCGGCAGTTGAAAATTATATCCTGGCATTATCTGTCCACTTGACCAACTATTAGGCAAGAACGCAAACGTTTGAAAAATCAGAGTGACAGACTTTAAAGAAGCGCTTTGCTATTGTAACCAGCTTACAACTTTTTTAGGTCCTAATGGGTTACATATGTGTACCAAATTTCATAACTCTCATTAAAAAAATGGCCTGGGGCTTGCATTGTGTTTCATAGCAAAGGGACCACATTTGATGCTTGGTCACGCCCACATGCTTTGATGTAGAAAAATTCCTTTGATAACTTTTGATCCCCAATGTCTCAAGTCATTATACAGTGAATATAAAGTCTGTAACTCAAAAGCTCTAGGAGGACTTCGCTCAAATAGGTCACAAAGGTAAAAAAGCAAAGGGATTTCTTTGATTCAAAATGGCCGACTTCCTGTGTGATTTGGACCATGGCCCCAAGAAACTTTTTTGTAGGTCCTTTTTTTCATGATTTTATGAGATCTACCCACATACCAAATTTCACATCTCTGGGACTTACGGTATTCTCTATCTCATTCTAGGGGGCGCTCTTGAGGCGTTTGGGGGCGCCCATTTCTGATTCCATTAAAATATGTAAATTTCACGCGGGGGACAATTTTCCGTCAAGTTTGGTGACTTTTCCAGTATGATAAAGCCTCCAAATAAGCAATTCATTTAGGTGAATAATAATAATAATAATAATAAACATTCGAATTTTC
>NW_024038566.1:0-29599 GCF_016077235.1 Cyprinodon tularosa | reverse complement strand
TGTGTGGGTGGGTGAGTGTGTAGGTGTGTGTGGGTGCGTGTGTGTGTGTGGGTGTGTGTGTGGGTGGGTGTGTGGGTGTGTTTGCGTGGGTGTTGGTGTGTGTGTGGGTGGATGAGTGGGTGGTTCTGTGTGGGTGTGTGTGAGTGGGTGTGTGAGTGGGTGTTGGTGTGTGGGTGGGTGTGTTGGTGTGTGTGTGGGTGGGTGTGTGGGTGTGTGTGGATGTGTGGGTGTGTGTGTGGGTGGGTGAGTGTGTGAGGGGGTGAGGGTGTGGTTGTGTGTGAGTGACTGTGTGGGTGGTTGTGTGTGTGGCTGGGTGTGTTGGTGTGTGTTGGTGGGTGAGTGTGTGGGTAGGTGTTAGTGTGGGTGTGTGTGTGCCCACCCACACACCCCAACACACAACCCACACTGACAGCTACCAAAACACACGCACCCACACACTCACCCACCCACCCACCCACACCCGCACACACACTCACCCACCCACACCCACACACACACACCCCCCCACACACACACACCCACCCACACACCCACTCACACTCACCCACACCCACGCAAACACAACCACACACCCACCCACACACACACACACACACACACACAGCCACCCACACACACCAACACCCACTCACACACAACCACACACTCACCCCCTCACACGCACACACCCACGCCCACACACTCACCCACCCACCCTCACCCACCCACACACACACCCACACACCCACACACACCCACAAACACACCCACACACAACCACCCACACATCCACACCCACCCACACACACACCCCCACACACACCCACACTCACGCACACACAACCACACACTCACCCCCTCACACACACACACCCACCCACACACACCCACACTAACACCTACACACACCCATGCAAACACACCCACACACCCACACACACGCAACCCACACAGCCACCCACACACACCCACACACAACCACCCACACATCCACACACACCCACCCACTCACTCACCCACCCACACACAACCACACACTCACCAACACCCACACACACCCACATACACACGCACCCACACAGCCACCCACACACCCACCCCAATCACACACCCACTCACACACACCCACACACAACCACCCACACATCCACACACACCCACACACACCCACCCCAATCACACACCCACTCACACACACCCACCCACACCCACCCACTCACCCACACCAACACACCCACCCACACACCCACACAGCCACCCACACACACCAACACCCACCCACTCACCCATCCACACACACCCACACACAATCACACACTCACCCCCTCACACACACACACACCCACGCACACACACACCCACACTAACACCTACCCAAACCCACACACACGCACCCACACACCCACACTCGCCCACACTCTCACCTACCCACCCACACACACCCACACACCAACACCCACACATCCACACCCACCCACACACACACTCACCCACACACACCCAGACACTCACCCACCCACACACAGCCACACTCACACCCACCCACACGCACCCACACACACCCACATACACACACACAGCCACCCACACACGTTCAATATATCCCTCCAATGACTTTTTACACCAGCGTTTTGGGTTTGAAACCAATTGTTGTTCTTTCTGCAATACTGACATTGAATCTACTGACCATGTATTTTTTCTCTGTAATTTCTCTGATGTTTTTTGGCAAAATGTTTTCATATGGTTACAACCTAGTTTTCCTCAGCTGGAGTTTTTTTGTCAGAAAGACATTATTTTTGGTCTAATCTTGGACTGTAAAAAAACATCCCTTCTGATAAATACTATCATAATTCTTGGAAAGTCATACATACATAAGTCCAAGTGTAAGAAAATGCCTCCTAAATTTTGTGCTTTTTTTCAATGAGTTTCTACTTTATGTAAAAGCCCTTAAAATAATGGTGACTCCTATTGCTAAAAAACTTAACATTATTGTAGAACATAATTTAGCAGTCTTGTAATTCGTAACTGCCTTAATTTCAATGCTTTCAATGTATTCCTTTTTTTTGTCTTTTTGTTTCATGATGGGTTTTCTTAGTGTAAAGCCCAAGATGCAGAACACTCACGGAGACACTGGTAAAAGTCCAAAGAGTTTATTTAATGACACAAGCACATGGAATAATAACTGAAACAGTTCAGGCAGGGGACTGGTTCACTGGGGTCTGTACGGGGAACGGGAGATGGCTGGTAGCTGAGTTCATGTGAAGCTAAGCATTTAGCTTCAGGCTTAGCCTGGCAGTCCTGGGTTTGAGCTTCCAGCTCACAGCAGAGAACATCAGGGGAAAACACGAAGGATTTCTCAGGCTGAGCTTCCAGCTCTTAGCAGGGAACAACAGGGGAAATCCACGTGGGAACCTCTAGGGAAACTCCACACAGAAGTCTTCAGGCATCATCCACGTAGGAATCTTCGGGTTGGCTCACTAGGGCAGATTAGCTGATTAGACTCTCCTAGAGCTTCTGGCTTGAGACTAGTTTCCTGTGATGCAGCTCTCCCAGAGCTGCAGGCCAGAGACAGGTTGCCAGAGGGACTGCTCTTCCAGAGCTTCACGAGGAGACAGGAGGTTAAGCTCATCCAGAGCTTCATGAGGAGACAGGATTCATGTGAGGCAGAAACAAGGAAGAGTTAGAATCTGATCTCACTCTAGAGATAACAAAGATTCTTCTGTCACAGAGGCTCAGGACGCTAACCAACTAAGATCAACACTGCGGCGTGGAATCAAGGTCAGGCAGGAGCTTATAAAGGAGAGGTCTTCTGATGAGAGGATTAGGAACAGGTGTGCAGGAAGGTTCCAGCTCCAGAAGACCCACGGTGCACTCTGCTGGAGACAGAGGGTAGTCTCCAGATCCCCACAGTAACTCAACCCTAAGGAAAAAAAAAAGAGCAGAAGAGGATCCTCGGCGCCCTCTGGAGGGCAAGCCTGAGGATCCTAACAGTTGTCTGTTCTGCATCTATGCCTCTCACTTCTGTTTTGTATTGGAACACCTTCTGATTTGCTGCCTTGTGGTTTGTACAATTCTTTCAATAAAAAAAAAAAAACCCAGGTAGCCATCTGCCAGACCTTTGAATGGATCACAGCGGCTAATAAGGTAGCTCATCTGCCGGACCGTGTGTGTGCGGGTGACTGCTGTGTATTCAGCCGGCCCGAGGCTTTTTGCTGCGGGATAGCATGTAGCCGGTGGTCGGCTGTTTAGCTTAGCCCCTGTAGCTCTTAGCATAGCTAGCCGATCTACCGGACCTCTGTAGAATGGTACCGGGGGTTCTGCTGTGATCATGGGGCCGGCTGCCGGTACAATAAAAGCGGACCTCTGTGGAATGGTATCCATCCAGGGGTCAGCATCCATCCAGGGGCCCCATCCATCCAGGCTCTATCCATACAGGGCGCTGCATGGGGAACTAAATTTAAAGTGTGTTTTTTTATAAAACTTTTTTAATTTTTAATAAATATATTTATTGGTTAAGAAATGTCTTCCTTTATTATACCTATTTTGGACATTTGGTCCCTATGGTTTAATGTGGTTTAATGTCCCTTGGTTAACGCTACTGGGTGGTGGTGCAACTGTTAAAGGGGCTACACTTGTAAAAAATCCAAAAATGGTTTAATGCCGAGTGCTGGCCCATTCAAAATGCTCCGGGTTGGCACGTTCTTCAATCCCGTCTTTTGTCCTTCGCCAAATGTATCATCTTGTCCAACATTTACCGATCCTTGGACATGTCCAATGTCTCGGTGTGCCGGATTGGCTCAATGAAAAGAACTACCAGGCTGTCCCATGGTTAGATCCCAATTAATGTCTAATATGCAATATTGTGTGTTGTTCCCTGCCAATTGTCCTATACTGAGTTATACAGAGTGTCCGGGCGCCCTCTGGTGGGCAATCAGTGCATCTATACCCTAACCTGCCCTAAAACTCAATTTTTTGTGAAACTTTGCCCTGTTTGGGGGTCCGCCACGGACTTAGGGTGGGCATTAAAAATCGGGTAACCCGGGCATAAGGGTCACGAGGGTTGGCCCTTTAATGGGGCCCCGGGCCCGTGACCCTGTGACCTTTAGTTAGGCCCCCAAAAATTTTCAAAAAAGGCAGTTTATTGCCCCCCCCCCTGGCCCAAAACTCTCTCAGGCCCCTATTGTGGGTTAGGGTTAGGTTTGGGTTAGGGTGAGGGTTCTGGGGCAAGGGAACCAGGAACTAGATCCCCCACAACTCCCCCCCACCTCTCCTCGATGCACGCATCCGACCACAGGTGTTTTCCCCAGGGCTATTCCTCCATCTGTCCATGAGGCCACGGCCCACCAGCATCTGTAGTCTGGGGATCCAGATGTGTTCCCTTCTCTGTGCTGTGGACCAAATTAGGTTTTATCATCATCCTTAATACACAATAAATCATAAATACAGAACAACATCACCCTGCGTCCCTGTCATCTTCCTCTCTCAGGAGAGATCTAATGGGGCAATTGTGTTTTCTGTTTCTGAGCCTCAGAAGTCAGCTGCACAGGATTCAGGTTGCTGTGTGAAGCGCAGGTGATGGTGGAGAACTTCCCCCTGCTGAGGTGTGGGAGAATAGGGCTTAAAACGGAAAGCAGCAGGTTGGGGTGCAGTAGAGGCTGGAACATAGGGCTTAAAACAAAAGCCAGCATCTGAAAGAGGCAGCTGCGTCTGAGTGCACACCTTCTCTGGCTGGTTAGGTCTGGATTCCATCAGAGCCGTTGCTGCGGAAACAGAAGCCTTAGCAGATGTAGCAGGAGCTGCCGTGGTGATAGGAGCTGAGGAACAAGTTGGGGTTCACAGGCTCTGCGTGGTCTCCCTCTCCCTGCTGGGCTGAGCAGGCTTGGATCCTGTGGAAGCAGGAGCTTTGATGGCTGCAGCAGGGGCTGAGTGAGGATCTGAGGGCCTCGGGCTCTGCGTGGTCTACCTCTCCCCGCTGGGCTGAGCAGGCTTGGATCCTGTGGAAGCAGGAGCTTTGATGGCTGCAGCAGGGGCTGAGTGAGGATCTGAGGGCCTCGGGCTCTGCGTGGTCTACCTCTCCCTGCTGGGCTGAGCAGGCTTGGATCCTGTGGAAGCAGGAGCTTTGATGGCTGCAGCAGGGGCTGAGTGAGGATCTTCCCAGATTTCTCCGGGCCCATTTAGTGGCTATTATAAATGAGGCCTTTAAGTTGCCTCCAAAGGTGCAGAGTGTCTGTTTAAAACCGGTAATGCTGTCCTGATTGTGTTTTTTCAGAGTCTGGATAGTGTTGAGAGCCCCCTGTTTAGCATTATCCTCAATAACAGTCTTAGTGTTAATATTACTGCTAGCCGGTTTGATCACCTCAGTTAGATGATTTTTAATTTTAAGCAGGGCCGGTGGAAGTTCATTATGTTTAGTCACATTTTCTAAGTGATGTTGTGCTTTAATCAGCTTAAACCACGTTCTGACCTTCTGCTTAAAGAGAGGATCCCCAGATTCTGCATGGGTCTGCTGCGGTTCTGTTCGGTTCTGTCGGCCGTGTGCTGCTGCGGATGGTTCTGGTGGCCAGAGGTGGCCGCTGGGTCTTAGTATGCCGCGTTGGTGGTCCTGCTGGGCCGATTGGGCTCTGTGTTTCTGCCCTGCATGTGTGGGTCCTACCCGGCTTTGCTTCTGGTTCCAGTCCGGTTGGATTCCTGCTTGGTTCCGCCGTGGTTCTGTTCGGTTCGGCCGGTTGGGTGCCGTTGCGGCCGGGTCTGGAGGCCGGGAATGCGCGCTGTCTGTCTGTGCGCCATGGTTCTGCCGAGCCGATTGGGCTGCACTGCTGCGCTCTGCAGGCGTGGTTCCTACCCGGTTCTGGTTCTGGTCCGGTGGAGCACCTGCTTGGTTCTGTTGCAGTTCGGTTTGGTTCGATCGGCCGGAAATAGCTGTGACCGGTCCCGGAGTCCGGTTCTGGTTCGGCAGGGTTCGCCTTTGGGGCTCCGGCTCATCATCACTGTCTGCAGGACCTGTCGTTGCCGCACAGACCATGATGCGCCGTTGATCAGTCTGGAGCTGGGTGCTAAGCTATACTGTGCAGCTAACTATGGTTTGCAATTAAAAATAAAAAAATAAATCATTCTTATATAAGAAAGAAGGACGCTGTTTGGATCAGCTTTACTGCCGGTCGCCACTTTTATTAAAGCTGAACATACAGAAAAAAAGCAGCAAGCCGTCGCAACGTTTCGAGTTCACTTACTCTTCTTCAGGCAGGCTTGTAAACTGAAATTACGAACCAGTACACAGTAACATAAACACATTCAAATAATAATAATCAGTGTTGATTGGCTGTTGGAGGACGCACTCCTGACGTCAGCAGGTGGCTCCGTTGCTGTGAACATTCCCACTGGATCAGGGATCGGCTTCTGAGGTTCCGTTTATTAAAGCTGCAGTCCATAAAATAAAATAAAATCCCTCCAAACAGTTCAAAACAACTCCTCCAAATAAACACAAAAAGACCCTTAAGAATGAGGTTCTGCTGTATTCTAAATATATTAGGCTTAAGCCGGCTCAGAATGAGGATATAGGTCTCATCTGTATGAGAGTCAGTGATCTGTGGTTGGAAAACCCTGTTGGCAAATTATACCACAGTCTCTTGCTGCTACCTAGTGGATAAACCGAGTCGGTACAATTTTTAGGTTTAAAAATCCTGGATGAGAATTATACCACGGTCTTGTGCTGCCTGCCCTCTGGTGGAAAAACAGAGAAGGTGCAGTTAAGCCAAATTGGGTTAAAAAGTGCCATATATTAATTAGAAACTTAAAACTTCATAATAGGGCTCTATAGAGATAGGTAGGAATTAACTGAGTCTCTTAGAGGGAAATTATTAAGGCTACAATTGGATAGTGAGATTTAAGGCTGTCCAATTGAGGGGTTAGCACTGCATGAAAAGTGAGATTTTCGTCCCCGTAAACCCCCGTAAACTCCCGCAGATTGCCTGAATTTCGTCAGTTTCTGACAATTTGCAACCCGTGCTTGTCCGCGTTTGTCGTGCCACAAATTGTCGGAAACGGACCATGACGTATGTGGAGAGCGATCAGCTGTACTAATGGCCCTAATTAGCATATGAATGCAGCGAACCCGCGCGGCTAGCCAGGTCTGGCTTGAATAACCTTCTCAGTATTGGCTGAAACCACTATTCTCAAACAAGTGAAATCGCTCGTGATTGGCAGCAAAACCACACGTGGCCACGCCAGGCTTTAATTTTCTTACTGAGTATTGGACGGAACCACTTCTTTTTAAACAAGTAAAGTCGCTCGTGATTGGTTGGCATATATATATATTTACATATAAATTTACATATACATATATATATATATATATATATATATATATATATATATATATATATATATATATATATATATATATATATATATATATATATATATATATATGAATAAATATATATATATGTAAATTTATATGTGATATATATATAATTTATATGTGATATATATATATATAAATATATTTATTCATTCATATATTTATTCATTCATATTTATTCATTCATATGGTGTGTATTTATGTTATCCTACACTACTACACAATTATTATGCTACCATCAAGGACATGAATGAATTTATACAGGAAATGAACATTTGCCAGGAAGCTGTTTATGCAAAGAAAGAGCTTTATTGAAACACACACACACACAACTATATACAACGCGTATCCAAACACATGCGTTTGTAAAAATTAAAAGTCCGTGAACGGTCCGTTTGCTTCCTCGGGGTTGGAGGTAACTGGCAGCATTCCCTCCGAGGCAGGTCCGATGTGCAGACGCATACTGTGCGTGGCCTTGTACTTCAGCATCGCTTCTAACCGGGACTGCAGCTTAACACAGAGTTCAGTGAGATCCGGCCTACGAAATGGCGGCGACCGTACAATCCATCCAGAGACACCGCCGACGACGCCATCTTCTTCGTCGGACATGAGGTCGACGGTGGCGGACTTCCAGAGTTCCACTTCCTCATCTGCCAGCACACTCTGCCTCGCTTTCAGCAGCTGAAAAAAAAAAAAACAATGAATCAGCGCACTGCGTATGGACACAACACATCTATCAATGCACCTGAAAAATAGTCACCAAATAAAGTCTTACCCTCTTTCGTCTGGCCCGACTCCGAGCAGATAGCCTGGCAGCCTCCGCACGCAGCATGTTGGCTAGCTGCGTGTATCTGAAGCTCCTGCGTACCGTCTCATAATACGTCTTACAGGCAGCTGGAAAACAATTAAATGAGAGTGGTATGAATAAAAAATCAAACGCAAGTCACATTAACAAGGAAGGAGAAAACATTAAAACAAGTCACTTACACACAATGTCGTCTTTATCAACATCGTACAAATCTGGACTTGCCGAGATGGCTCCGAGCAAATAGGAGGTCACCGCCTCATTGTTAGCGAGAGTAGTCTGTGAAAAAAAAAAAAAAGTAAAGCTATGGTCGGTATTTATCCGTATCCATGTCCTTTTACCGCAGAATGAAAGCATATTCTTTAAATCTTACCCCTGCTCCGGTTCATAGCGCCTGCAATTAGTCTCCGAGTTGTGAAGACAGCGTACTGCTTCCTGTGAATCACAAAAAATACACTTTAATAAAGCTTTAGGCTAGGCTGCTTTTAGCTTACCTAGCTAGGCTAGGTTGTCTTTAGCTTGCCTAGCTAAGCTAGGCTGCTTTTAGCATAGCTACCAGTAATCGAACATATATTTACCGGTAGCGTGGCATTGTGCACCCGTCTTCTCTTCCTCGAGTTCGTATATCCCGCAAAGTTGCTCGACTGCAGAGCCGCCATCTTGTCCTCTATGGACTGCAACCTGGAGTGCATCGAATTCTCCAGCTGAGTGAGCCGCTCATTCATGTCGGCAGTATGCTGGGTAAGCTGACGAGACAGTCCGCTGATGGCAATCAGCAGTTTCTTCTCGTCAGTCTGCGGGCTGGCCGAAAGTTGTGGACTAAGAGCAGTTGGAGGCGAGTTGAACGCGAGACGTCGTGCAGCCATTGTTCACGTAACAACAAAATACAAACATGGTAACTGGAGATGAAGTTCTTCTGAGTATAGTAACACAAACTTGATGCTGGAGGTGGAAAACAGTTTTATCTCGGCGACACTGCACTCTGTCGGCACGGAGTGGTTACTGCAACATTTAGCGTGCAACAGAAATAATCCCATACAAATTAAAAGCACAAGAAGGTTCTATTTTGGAGGGCAGTTTGCAATTGTTATGTACAAATACCATATTTCCCCGTCCATTTTCAGTTTAAAAGGTATATTTTTTCTTGCTAAACTATAAATACTTCAATGTATGTTATTCATACTTTATGAGTTTAAATAACATAAATGAGAAGATAGTAAAATAAACCGTACATGCTTTCTGACCATTTTCTACACAAAAAATGCAATATATATGTATTCCGATCCCTCAACACTACAATTGTGTTTGCTGCAGTTAGAGCTACAAGTCTTTGAAGGTATGCTTATAATTTTTCTGCATATAGAGATTTGAAACTTTTTGTTGTCTGCATAATATATTAAGTTCCACAGGTTTGGATAGGTAGCAAAAGCACTTTACCTTGGACTTTTACCAGACAATTTCAAAATATTAAGATTGAAGGTGGCGGTAATGCACCTATAAATTGTTTGCCAAATGGTAATGGTGATTTTCTAAGTTTGGAGGATTTTAACAGGAAGTTTAGAAACGATTGTTCACTAAGAATTTATAAGAAAGTTTTACGTAGTATCCCTGATGTCCTCATTCATTCTATTAAAAACAGTTCACCTAATTCCTTTATTCTTAGACTCCATAAGATTGAATTTGAGCAGGTGGACATTAAAGATAATAAATGCAACAACAAGTTTTTGAATCAATATTCTATAAATAATATGTACCCAGGAAGAACAAAAAGCACAGCTCTCTTACAAAATTTTAAGAAATCTATGATAGTCAAAATTAGGACAAATTATTTGAAATTCCCAATTCCTCCTAAATATAAAGAATTACAATTTAAAATAATAAATAACATATATCCTTCAAATATTAAAGAAATATTAAACTTATGGGATCAACTTCGAACCTTTCTGTTTTCTAAAACAATAAATTTAGATTTTATTTCCTGGCAAAACATTCAATTCGGTTTATCCATTAAAGAAAAAAAATTTGGAATTTTTAATCAATATTCTAATAATTGTAACAAAGTATTATATCCATAAATGTCGCTATGCAAAATGTTCCCCCTTAATCTCTGCTCTCAAAAATGAACTTTCCCTTTTCAAAAGATGTCTGAGAAAGATGCAGAATTTAAATGCAATTAAATTGTTTGAGTTAATTGAAGAATTTCAGTTGGTAGTCCCCACTGATTAATTTACTTTAACTACTATTATTATTTTATTTATTTTTATTTATTTTATTTTATACTTTGTTCCACACTGTGCATTTAATTGTATTTTTCAAAAGCAGGAGTTGTGATATTTCTTCTTGTATTGAAATATTTGTTATTGACTTGTTATTTGAAATTGTTATTGTTTTCTTATATATTCAATAAAAAAAAAAGTGGAAATCTAAAAAAAAAAAAATTGTTTGCCAACCGCCATTACAGCCAACTGATTCTGATTAAAACTAATTTTTGAAATAAATTATTTTGTGTATTTTTTTTACATAACATTTGCATACACAGTAATCTAGCGTACTTTAATTAAATAAATCAATTCAAGCTAAAATGTAAGAGTCTATAATTAGGCTATACTGAGCCTGATCTATTTCTACCATCTATTTGGGGGATATTTATTGCCACACTTTGGGCCACTTAATACCAATTTAGAATGCTGACCTATGTCCTTATGACCACAGTGTACCAATCTTCTGATGGCTACTTCCAACAGGATAATGCGCCATGTTATAAAGTGAATCATCTCAGAATCATTTCTTGAAACTTTTCCACTTAAGTAATTGTGAATTGAGCATATTGACAGACAACATTTTATTTTTTATCTTAAATGCAAATTTTTAAAAAAATAATTACTGCTCTAAATGTATTGCTCTGTCAGCTAAAGATCTGTTTTGGTCTCTATACTTTAATTAAATAAATCAATTCAAGCTAAAATGTAAGAGGCTATACTGAGCCTGATCTCTTTGTATCAGAGATTTTCTTACCTTTTAGAAAGATGTCACTTGGGGTAAACCCCCCCCCCCTGCAACCCTGATTTGCATTTGTATAGCTCACAGCATGTTCATTTACATGTTGAAGCCTTCCCTAGAATTCCATGGGGGGGGGGCATGGGGGGAACACTGCCTAAGAAATTCCACGTCAATTTCTGACAATTTACGGGAGTTTTCGGCGAAGCCTGCAAATTGCCGTAAACTGCCGCTAACCTGAAGTTCCACGACAATCTACAGTGCCGTATATTGACGAAAATCCCACTTTTCATGCAGTGTAGGGTTTAGGAGTTAAGTTTTTAGAATTAGCGCTCAGGAAATATAATTAGGGTTAGGGGCCTCACCAAAAGTGCCCTAAGTGTCCCCTTCATTATGCGAGGGGTTTTCCCGTTTGGGCCCCAAATGGCAGGGAGAGCAACTTGGGCCAGCCCGGTATTCCTCAAACAGTGCCAAAGGGGTTCCAAGTGGGCCTTTTGAGGTCCTCTGCGATACAGAGCACCCGCCACTGGGTGTCAGTCTTGCCTTTGGTTTTGGGCGTGCCAGAAGGGGGTCCGAAGTGGGACTTTTGGGTCAATTTTGTGTTTTTTAACAGTTGGAGTGCTGGTGGTGGGGTGAGGTGGGCCAAAGGGGACCAAAGAGGGCCAGATATGTGTATTAAGTGCGTTTGACAGGGGGTGAAGTGGGCCAAAGGGGTCCCAAGTTGGACTTATGGGGTCACTATTGGGTTTTTAGAACGTTTGAGTGCCAGTGTGGGCTGAGGTGGGCAAAACGGGTGGTAAGTGGGACATGATGTGGGTTCTGAAGAACCAGGGGCTGCTCCATGGAAGTTGATGCGGGCCCAGGAGCTCCACTTGCTCCGCTGGTTCTGGAGGCGCAGTGTGTGGATCCCAGTGTGTAAATGCAGTCTAATGTAGAATTTTAAATGCCCACCTACGTTCCGCTTTAATCTTTCCTATTTAAAAGTTGAAGTTGAAAGCTGGTTATCTCACAGGATTGGGAAACGCATGTGTGGGTTTCACCACGGGGTGTGGTTTTACAAAGTTGGAGGCCAGCTGAGCTTATATTCTCTGGAGGTCAGAGGGTGTGCTCAGCCCGTCTGCATGCAGGCAGGCCCGTGGTGCTCTGTCTCTGGGGAGAGGATCTCCATTTGGTCCCACGGTTCTGGAGGCTATTCTGTGGGGAACCAAGGCCCGCTGCATGAGCCCCCTGGTTCTGGAGGACAGTCTGTGTGGAACCGGGTCTGCCGAGTCTTGTCCCCTGATGTCGACACCTGTCCCTGGGGTGTGCACTGGTTCTGAACCGGGCCTGCTGGTTCTGCAGGCCTGTGGGGAACCAGGCCGGTCCATGGTGCTCTGCATGGGCCCCCCTGGTTCTGGAGGACAGTCTGTGTGGAACCGGGTCTGCCAAGTCTTGTCCCCTGATGTCGACACCTGTCCCTGGGGTGGGCACTGGTTCTGAACCGGGCCTGCTGGTTCAGGAGGCCTGTGGGGAACTTTTCCATCAGTGTTTTTTCCACCGCCTGGATTTCCTCTTGGCTCCACTTGAATCTTTTCTTTTGTGGTGGGCCTGAAACATAATTAGGGGCACTTAAGTGTTTTTCAATGAAAAAAATGTTTCAGTCTGTATGACAGAGCAAGTTATAAAGCTATCATGAAAACATTTCTTTACCACAGCTGTAGTAAAGTAAGATTTCATATTTAAGGGTCAGCTGTCAGCTTCAATAGTTGTCACTGTTGGAGCCAACAGCTGGTAGTGAGTGAACACATGAATCTCCCCATCCCTTATAAAAGCATCAGCAGATACAAGAGAGAATTAGTTGTAAAAAATACTTTACAAGCGTAAATGATTCAGGTCAGGGAGATGTTAAAAAAATACAACGAAATTGTTGAAAATATCATCCATTTCAAAAGGACTTCACCAAAAGGAAGATTTTGAGTGGTTTGATGGTGGCTGGAGACTCAGTGAGCCTGAGTTAAGAGAGCATCAACATAAGCAGGGCTCTCTAATGCAATGGTCCCCAACCACCAGGCCGCGGACCGGTACCAGTCCGTGGGTCATTTGATACACACACACACACACACACACACACACACACACACACACACACACACACACACACATACATACATACATATATATATACATATACATATATATATACATATACATATACATATACATATACATATATATATACATATATATATACATACATATATATATACATATATATATACATATACATATACATATATATATACATATATATATACACATATATATATACATATATATACATATATATATATATATATATAATTTATCGACATTCAGAGTCTGAGTGATGTTTTATTTTTGAAAAATATAAAAGATTGCGTTATTCTCTCCCAATTACAGTGGGGCAAAAAAGTATTTAGTCAGCCACCAATAGTGCAAGTTCTCCCACTTAAAAAGATGAGAGAGGCCGGTAATTTTCATCATAGATATACCTCAACTATGAGACAAGCAAGACTTCTGGCTCTCACAGACCTGTAACTTCTTCTGTAAGAGGCTCCTCTGTCCTCCACTCGTTACCTTCATTAATGGCACCTGTTTGAACCCGTTATCAGTATAAAAGACACCTGTCCATAACCTCAAACAGTCACACTCTAAACTCCACCATGGCCAAAACTAGAGAGCTGTCAAAGGACATCCGAAACAAAATGATAGACCTGCACCAGGCTGGGAAGTCTGAATCTGCAATAGGTAAACAGCTTGGTGTGAAGAAATTAACTGTGGGATCAATTATTAGAAAATGGAAAACATACAAGACCACTGATAATCTTCCTCGATCTGGGGCTCCACGCAAGATCTCACCCCGTGGGGTCAAAATGATCACAAGAACGGTGAGTAAAAATCCCAGAACCACACGGGGGGGACCTAGTGAATGACCTGCAGAGAGCTGGGACCAAAGTAACAAAGGCTACCATCATTAACACACTACGCCGCCAGGGACTCAAATCCTGCAGTGCCAGACGTGTCCCCCTGCTTAAGCCAGTACATGTCAAGGCCCGTCTCAAGTTTGCTAGAGAGCGTTTGGATGATCCAGACGATGACTGGGAGAATATCATATGGTCAGATGAAACCAAAACAGAACTTTTTGGTAAAAACTGTACTCGTCGTGTTTGGAGGAGAGAGCATGCTGAGTTGCATCCAAAGAACACCATACCTACAGTGAAGCATGGGGGTGGAAACATCATGCTTTGGGGCTGTTTTTCTGCTAAGGGACCAGGACGACTGATCCGTGTGAAGGAAAGAATGAATGGGACCATGTATCGTCAAATTTTGAGTGAAAACCTCCTTCCATCAGCAAGGGCATTGAAGATGAAACGTGGCTGGGTCTTTCAGCATGACAATGATCCCAAACACATCGCCCGGGTAACGAAGGAGTGGCTTCGTAAGAAGTATTTCAAGGTCCTGGAGCGGCCTAGCCAGTCTCCAGGTCTCAACCCCATAGAAAATCTTTGGAGGGAGTTGAAAGTCTGTGTTGCCCAGCGACAGCCCCAGAACATCACTGCTCTAGAGGAGATCTGCATGGAGGAATGGGCCAAAATACCAGCAACAGTGTGTGAAAACCTTGTAAAGACTTACAGAAAACGTTTGATCTCTGTCATTGCCAACAATGAGTCAATGCAATCAACTGGTTTTCCTTAGATAGAAGACTTTGTATAAATTTGACTGTATGATCTGGTTGAACTGTAAAGTGCCTTGAGATGACATGTGTTGTGAATTTGGCGCTATATAAATAAACTGAATTGAATTGAAATGAATAAAGAAATAAGATGCCTTTTGTAGGGTTTTGTTTTCCCTAGAGATGTCCATTGAATGCAAACTCATAGCCATGTCTCGATGTGTAGAACACTACACAGTACCTTTAATTTGGTTCTAATAACAGCAGATTGTTTACTAGTTTGTCTACTAGTAAATACTTTAATTTTTTTTATTATGCTGATCATAAAACAATGTTTACACTCTGTTATGTCATTGGCTGATCTTTAATAAATGTTTTAACCAGTGTATCAGACTCATTTTGAATTGACATTAGCTTGGTACAAGTAGCTTCTGATGTAGTTAAGCTACTGTTACACATTAGTGTAACTTAGCTTGCTAGAATTCTTTAGGTGGTAGCTTTGGTATAGTGAAGCTTAATTTATTGTTGAGTAACTGATAGCTTAGCTCACTACACTGGACAAGTAGCTAGCCCAACACTGCTGGTATATTCTGATCATTAGCAGGCCCCTGTGGGTTAGAATAATAGCAGGTAGCTTTTACCTCTGCCAGCCTGAGAAAAATCCGTCGCCGGTTTTGCTGGCACCGCCGTCAAAGCGACTCTCCTCCAATAACAAGTAAATAAAAAAAATAAAATAAAGATTTCCATATCCATTTTTTTTGTTTTGTTGTAGGATTTTCATCTTTATCATCCGATCCACGCCGCGGCTTACTGGGCGCAGCCATCTTTGTTTACATGCCGGCCTCATCACTATGGTCGTGGCGGATGGAATGACGTTGCATGAACCCCCCTCCCTCCCTCTGGGATTCCCAATGGATTGCAGATGCCACACACGCACACAAAATGACAGAAAGATCCGAGCGTTTTAGTTTACCACAGATTGGTGATTTAGATCAAGATATAAGAAGCATTATTTCTGCATAACATGGCATCAAATATCCTGTAGCTATAAGTAGCCTATAATAATGTATTATTAATTAATACACTGAATTTCAATGAAGGTTAAAAGAAGAACGCCCGAAACATCACGGCATTAAAAAAATAGATACTCACGGGTGTGGACATCTTCTTTTCATCTGCATTTCTAAACTTCACCATGGAACAATTTTACATTAATGACTGAAACGATGGTGACGAAATTAAAACCCACTGATGAAAGAAAAGCGGCCTGATGAGACCGATTCATTCAGAGTCGCTGAGGATGTTTTTATAACCTAGAAATGATCCAGTTTACGTCCATGAGCACGCGACCGATCGAATGGACGGATGATCCACGGATCTTTGTTGATTCAGTTATTTGTTTTGCCAAATAGATTAATTATAATAATTTTTCATTAAATAATAGAGATGCAGATAAATAGAAATAAACAGTTCTCAGATAAGATCGGAGAGGTATGAAATAAGATAATGCAGTCACTATGTTAAATTAATTCATTAACTTTATTTTAATCAAAAACATCATATCATTATAAGATTTTGGTTGTTTATGCAAATGGTCTCAATAAACTTTTCAGTTGACTGCAGGCCCATAAACGTCACCTTTTACACGGCAGAGCTCCCAAGTGCCGCCTGGTGGTTGTCCGGATACATTGCAGTTCTTTTTGAAATAAAAAAAACTGGCCTCAGGAAGTACATCTTGATTCACGCAGGAATCACACAGGAAACCATCCATTTCCAACCAGTGCCCACTGTATGCACAGCCCTTACCCAATGAAGTACATGGCTTACCCAAGGGATGTCTGATATTGAATGGCAGGAAAACAGAACAATCATTTATCTTTTTAAAGAGCAACTCAGGTCTGGTTAAAGAAAGGATGATGTTTTATGTTCAAAAACATCCATTTTGAGCGTGTGTTGAGGTATAGTTTTGTAAATGTGAATAATTGCAAGTGCATCATTTTAGTGTTGCAAATCTTTGATTTGCTTTGCTTGGATTCCTGATCAGATACTCATCTGTACTACCAGTGATGAGCTACAATAAACGGAATCTTTAACCATCTGACTAATTGGGTGCTATCTGTATGGCTTGAACAGGAGGGCATTGATATGTTTTAATGATAATTAATAAAATAATTAAACTTTATTGTCATTCCACTGTCACAAGTACAGAGCAACAAAATTAATTATCTGCATTTAACCCACCCCCTTGGGGAGCAGTGGGCTGCCATTGTGTGGCACCAGGGAGCAGTGTGGGGTTAAGGGTCTTGCTTAGAGACCCAGAGTGGCAGTGGGGGATCGAACTTACTTTTAGAGTGCTTCACCACATTAGTAACAGGATTTGAATGCACACTTTAATGGGCAACTGCTTTATAGCACACAAATGGCAACCTTCTGGTAGAAGATACCTCCAAGTAAGGAATAAAGACATGTCAGAAGTGGGATTCGAACCCACGCCTCCATTGGAGACTGCGACCTGAACGCAGCGCCTTGGACCGCTCGGCCATCCTGACTTCCTGCCAAATTTGAGAGCTTGATTGCGAAACATTTTAAATAACCTGAGAGAGCAGGTGGGCATGACAAGGGCTTTGTCCAAGACCCTAAGAGCTCCCACAACATGCCTATGAGAACCCACCCTGGATCACAATTAACATAAGGTCAAGATAGATCCACCTTGGGAGCTCAAAGAGAAGAGGTGGTTGTAGCTTGATTCCCAAGTTTACTCTTCTATCCTCTGAGACCTGGATACCCACAACTAAGTCTGGAAATTGGCTTTGGAGCTTGAGAAAAGCAAACCAGTTAAAGGCTAGACATACATTACCTAAGAATAGCTACTAAGGAAAATGAAACAGTTTGTCATAAACCCCTTTGTCTTGATTGGGGAACTACAATGAATCCCTTTCGCAGGAATGGCTGCTAAAGCATATAAACAACTCTTCAAAAGTCCTTTACGCTCATCCAGGAAGCAGCGGGGCTTCAACTGGGTTAAAGAATGGATATTGTAAGATTGAGCTGCTGTGGGAGGGGAAGATGCACATGGAATATACTTGCAGAGCTGCTTAACACTTGATTCATCTTGTAAAAATTATTTGTGAGAACCTTTCCTGTATCGTAAGGATGAAGGGTCTATAAAATGGAAATTGGGTTTTCAGGGATTAGTGGTCCTTGCACCCAGCATACTCAAGCTCCGGAACCCCAAAAAGATACGCATCTAGTCAAAAAGCCCAACTGGATAAAACTTTGACTCATGAGGAGAAAAAATCCTTAAAATGGACCCTGGGGTATTTGGAGTTAGGGAAGTGTACCTTTATTCTCAGGGTACTATCAGCTTCCATTGGACCCATGAACCCACGGTTAAGCTTAGAAATGTTGGTACAGGATCTAGGGAAGATTGGAAGTTTTAAGCCCTGGTATGCACAGCCCTTACCCAATGAAGTACATGGCTTACCCAAGGGATGTCTGATATTGAATGGCAGGAAAACAGAACAATCATTTATCTTTTTAAAGAGCAACTCAGGTCTGGTTAAAGAAAGGATGATGTTTTATGTTCAAAAACATCCATTTTGAGCGTGTGTTGAGGTATAGTTTTGTAAATGTGAATAATTGCAAGTGCATCATTTTAGTGTTTTTTTCTTTGCTTGGATTCCTGATCAGATACTCATCTGTACTACCAGTGATGAGCTACAATAAACGGAATCTTTAACCATCTGACTAATTGGATGCTATCTGTATGGCTTGAACAGGAGGGCATTGATATGTTTTAATGATAATTAATAAAATAATTAAACTTTATTGTCATTCCACTGTCACAAGTACAGAGCAACAAAATTAATTATCTGCATTTAACCCACCCCCTTGGGGAGCAGTGGGCTGCCATTGTGTGGCACCCGGGAGCAGTGTGGGGTTAAGGGTCTTGCTTAGAGACCCAGAGTGGCAGTGGGGGATCAAACTTACTTTTAGAGTGCTTCACCACATTAGTAACAGGATTTGAATGCACACTTTAATGGGCAACTGCTTTATAGCACACAAATGGCAACCTTCTGGTAGAAGATACCTCCAAGTAAGGAATAAAGACATGTCAGAAGTGGGATTCGAACCCACGCCTCCATTGGAGACTGCGACCTGAACGCAGCGCCTTGGACCGCTCGGCCATCCTGACTTCCTGCCAAATTTGAGAGCTTGATTGCGAAACATTTAAATAACCTGAGTGAGCAGGTGGGCATGACAAGGGCTTTGTCCAAGACCCTAAGAGCTCCCACAACATGCCTATGAGAACCCACCCTGGATCACAATTAACATAAGGTCAAGATAGATCCACCTTGGGAGCTCAAAGAGAAGAGGTGGTTGTAGCTTGATTCCCAAGTTTACTCTTCTATCCTCTGAGACCTGGATACCCACAACTAAGTCTGGAAATTGGCTTTGGAGCTTGAGAAAAGCAAACCAGTTAAAGGCTAGACATACATTACCTAAGAATAGCTACTAAGGAAAATGAAACAGTTTGTCATAAACCCCTTTGTCTTGATTGGGGAACTACAATGAATCCCTTTCGCAGGAATGGCTGCTAAAGCATATAAACAACTCTTCAAAAGTCCTTTACGCTCATCCAGGAAGCAGCGGGGCTTCAACTGGGTTAAAGAATGGATATTGTAAGATTGAGCTGCTGTGGGAGGGGAAGATGCACATGGAATATACTTGCAGAGCTGCTTAACACTTGATTCATCTTGTAAAAATTATTTGTGAGAACCTTTCCTGTATCGTAAGGATGAAGGGTCTATAAAATGGAAATTGGGTTTTCAGGGATTAGTGGTCCTTGCACCCAGCATACTCAAGCTCCGGAACCCCAAAAAGATACGCATCTAGTCAAAAAGCCCAACTGGATAAAACTTTGACTCATGAGGAGAAAAAATCCTTAAAATGGACCCTGGGGTATTTGGAGTTAGGGAAGTGTACCTTTATTCTCAGGGTACTATCAGCTTCCATTGGACCCATGAACCCACGGTTAAGCTTAGAAATGTTGGTACAGGATCTAGGGAAGATTGGAAGTTTTAAGCCCTGGTATGCACAGCCCTTACCCAATGAAGTACATGGCTTACCCAAGGGATGTCTGATATTGAATGGCAGGAAAACAGAACAATCATTTATCTTTTTAAAGAGCAACTCAGGTCTGGTTAAAGAAAGGATGATGTTTTATGTTCAAAAACATCCATTTTGAGCGTGTGTTGAGGTATAGTTTTGTAAATGTGAATAATTGCAAGTGCATCATTTTAGTGTTTTTTTCTTTGCTTGGATTCCTGATCAGATACTCATCTGTACTACCAGTGATGAGCTACAATAAACGGAATCTTTAACCATCTGACTAATTGGATGCTATCTGTATGGCTTGAACAGGAGGGCATTGATATGTTTTAATGATAATTAATAAAATAATTAAACTTTATTGTCATTCCACTGTCACAAGTACAGAGCAACAAAATTAATTATCTGCATTTAACCCACCCCCTTGGGGAGCAGTGGGCTGCCATTGTGTGGCACCCGGGAGCAGTGTGGGGTTAAGGGTCTTGCTTAGAGACCCAGAGTGGCAGTGGGGGATTGAACTTACTTTTAGAGTGCTTCACCACATTAGTAACAGGATTTGAATGCACACTTTAATGGGCAACTGCTTTATAGCACACAAATGGCAACCTTCTGGTAGAAGATACCTCCAAGTAAGGAATAAAGACATGTCAGAAGTGGGATTCGAACCCACGCCTCCATTGGAGACTGCGACCTTAACGCAGCGCCTTGGACCGCTCGGCCATCCTGACTTCCTGCCAAATTTGAGAGCTTGATTGCGAAACATTTAAATAACCTGAGTGAGCAGGTGGGCATGACAAGGGCTTTGTCCAAGACCCTAAGAGCTCCCACAACATGCCTATGAGAACCCACCCTGGATCACAATTAACATAAGGTCAAGATAGATCCACCTTGGGAGCTCAAAGAGAAGAGGTGGTTGTAGCTTGATTCCCAAGTTTACTCTTCTATCCTCTGAGACCTGGATACCCACAACTAAGTCTGGAAATTGGCTTTGGAGCTTGAGAAAAGCAAACCAGTTAAAGGCTAGACATACATTACCTAAGAATAGCTACTAAGGAAAATGAAACAGTTTGTCATAAACCCCTTTGTCTTGATTGGGGAACTACAATGAATCCCTTTCGCAGGAATGGCTGCTAAAGCATATAAACAACTCTTCAAAAGTCCTTTACGCTCATCCAGGAAGCAGCGGGGCTTCAACTGGGTTAAAGAATGGATATTGTAAGATTGAGCTGCTGTGGGAGGGGAAGATGCACATGGAATATACTTGCAGAGCTGCTTAACACTTGATTCATCTTGTAAAAATTATTTGTGAGAACCTTTCCTGTATCGTAAGGATGAAGGGTCTATAAAATGGAAATTGGGTTTTCAGGGATTAGTGGTCCTTGCACCCAGCATACTCAAGCTCCGGAACCCCAAAAAGATACGCATCTAGTCAAAAAGCCCAACTGGATAAAACTTTGACTCATGAGGAGAAAAAATCCTTAAAATGGACCCTGGGGTATTTGGAGTTAGGGAAGTGTACCTTTATTCTCAGGGTACTATCAGCTTCCATTGGACCCATGAACCCACGGTTAAGCTTAGAAATGTTGGTACAGGATCTAGGGAAGATTGGAAGTTTTAAGCCCTGGTATGCACAGCCCTTACCCAATGAAGTACATGGCTTACCCAAGGGATGTCTGATATTGAATGGCAGGAAAACAGAACAATCATTTATCTTTTTAAAGAGCAACTCAGGTCTGGTTAAAGAAAGGATGATGTTTTATGTTCAAAAACATCCATTTTGAGCGTGTGTTGAGGTATAGTTTTGTAAATGTGAATAATTGCAAGTGCATCATTTTAGTGTTTTTTTCTTTGCTTGGATTCCTGATCAGATACTCATCTGTACTACCAGTGATGAGCTACAATAAACGGAATCTTTAACCATCTGACTAATTGGATGCTATCTGTATGGCTTGAACAGGAGGGCATTGATATGTTTTAATGATAATTAATAAAATAATTAAACTTTATTGTCATTCCACTGTCACAAGTACAGAGCAACAAAATTAATTATCTGCATTTAACCCACCCCCTTGGGGAGCAGTGGGCTGCCATTGTGTGGCACCCGGGAGCAGTGTGGGGTTAAGGGTCTTGCTTAGAGACCCAGAGTGGCAGTGGGGGATTGAACTTACTTTTAGAGTGCTTCACCACATTAGTAACAGGATTTGAATGCACACTTTAATGGGCAACTGCTTTATAGCACACAAATGGCAACCTTCTGGTAGAAGATACCTCCAAGTAAGGAATAAAGACATGTCAGAAGTGGGATTCGAACCCACGCCTCCATTGGAGACTGCGACCTTAACGCAGCGCCTTGGACCGCTCGGCCATCCTGACTTCCTGCCAAATTTGAGAGCTTGATTGCGAAACATTTAAATAACCTGAGTGAGCAGGTGGGCATGACAAGGGCTTTGTCCAAGACCCTAAGAGCTCCCACAACATGCCTATGAGAACCCACCCTGGATCACAATTAACATAAGGTCAAGATAGATCCACCTTGGGAGCTCAAAGAGAAGAGGTGGTTGTAGCTTGATTCCCAAGTTTACTCTTCTATCCTCTGAGACCTGGATACCCACAACTAAGTCTGGAAATTGGCTTTGGAGCTTGAGAAAAGCAAACCAGTTAAAGGCTAGACATACATTACCTAAGAATAGCTACTAAGGAAAATGAAACAGTTTGTCATAAACCCCTTTGTCTTGATTGGGGAACTACAATGAATCCCTTTCGCAGGAATGGCTGCTAAAGCATATAAACAACTCTTCAAAAGTCCTTTACGCTCATCCAGGAAGCAGCGGGGCTTCAACTGGGTTAAAGAATGGATATTGTAAGATTGAGCTGCTGTGGGAGGGGAAGATGCACATGGAATATACTTGCAGAGCTGCTTAACACTTGATTCATCTTGTAAAAATTATTTGTGAGAACCTTTCCTGTATCGTAAGGATGAAGGGTCTATAAAATGGAAATTGGGTTTTCAGGGATTAGTGGTCCTTGCACCCAGCATACTCAAGCTCCGGAACCCCAAAAAGATACGCATCTAGTCAAAAAGCCCAACTGGATAAAACTTTGACTCATGAGGAGAAAAAATCCTTAAAATGGACCCTGGGGTATTTGGAGTTAGGGAAGTGTACCTTTATTCTCAGGGTACTATCAGCTTCCATTGGACCCATGAACCCACGGTTAAGCTTAGAAATGTTGGTACAGGATCTAGGGAAGATTGGAAGTTTTAAGCCCTGGTATGCACAGCCCTTACCCAATGAAGTACATGGCTTACCCAAGGGATGTCTGATATTGAATGGCAGGAAAACAGAACAATCATTTATCTTTTTAAAGAGCAACTCAGGTCTGGTTAAAGAAAGGATGATGTTTTATGTTCAAAAACATCCATT
The DNA here is from genome assembly GCF_016077235.1 of Cyprinodon tularosa. Taxonomy (NCBI): domain Eukaryota; kingdom Metazoa; phylum Chordata; class Actinopteri; order Cyprinodontiformes; family Cyprinodontidae; genus Cyprinodon; species Cyprinodon tularosa. The sequence continues at coordinate 6,233 of NW_024038566.1, read as the reverse complement.
TTGAGCGTGTGTTGAGGTATAGTTTTGTAAATGTGAATAATTGCAAGTGCATCATTTTAGTGTTTTTTTCTTTGCTTGGATTCCTGATCAGATACTCATCTGTACTACCAGTGATGAGCTACAATAAACGGAATCTTTAACCATCTGACTAATTGGATGCTATCTGTATGGCTTGAACAGGAGGGCATTGATATGTTTTAATGATAATTAATAAAATAATTAAACTTTATTGTCATTCCACTGTCACAAGTACAGAGCAACAAAATTAATTATCTGCATTTAACCCACCCCCTTGGGGAGCAGTGGGCTGCCATTGTGTGGCACCCGGGAGCAGTGTGGGGTTAAGGGTCTTGCTTAGAGACCCAGAGTGGCAGTGGGGGATTGAACTTACTTTTAGAGTGCTTCACCACATTAGTAACAGGATTTGAATGCACACTTTAATGGGCAACTGCTTTATAGCACACAAATGGCAACCTTCTGGTAGAAGATACCTCCAAGTAAGGAATAAAGACATGTCAGAAGTGGGATTCGAACCCACGCCTCCATTGGAGACTGCGACCTTAACGCAGCGCCTTGGACCGCTCGGCCATCCTGACTTCCTGCCAAATTTGAGAGCTTGATTGCGAAACATTTTAAATAACCTGAGAGAGCAGGTGGGCATGACAAGGGCTTTGTCCAAGACCCTAAGAGCTCCCACAACATGCCTATGAGAACCCACCCTGGATCACAATTAACATAAGGTCAAGATAGATCCACCTTGGGAGCTCAAAGAGAAGAGGTGGTTGTAGCTTGATTCCCAAGTTTACTCTTCTATCCTCTGAGACCTGGATACCCACAACTAAGTCTGGAAATTGGCTTTGGAGCTTGAGAAAAGCAAACCAGTTAAAGGCTAGACATACATTACCTAAGAATAGCTACTAAGGAAAATGAAACAGTTTGTCATAAACCCCTTTGTCTTGATTGGGGAACTACAATGAATCCCTTTCGCAGGAATGGCTGCTAAAGCATATAAACAACTCTTCAAAAGTCCTTTACGCTCATCCAGGAAGCAGCGGGGCTTCAACTGGGTTAAAGAATGGATATTGTAAGATTGAGCTGCTGTGGGAGGGGAAGATGCACATGGAATATACTTGCAGAGCTGCTTAACACTTGATTCATCTTGTAAAAATTATTTGTGAGAACCTTTCCTGTATCGTAAGGATGAAGGGTCTATAAAATGGAAATTGGGTTTTCAGGGATTAGTGGTCCTTGCACCCAGCATACTCAAGCTCCGGAACCCCAAAAAGATACGCATCTAGTCAAAAAGCCCAACTGGATAAAACTTTGACTCATGAGGAGAAAAAATCCTTAAAATGGACCCTGGGGTATTTGGAGTTAGGGAAGTGTACCTTTATTCTCAGGGTACTATCAGCTTCCATTGGACCCATGAACCCACGGTTAAGCTTAGAAATGTTGGTACAGGATCTAGGGAAGATTGGAAGTTTTAAGCCCTGGTATGCACAGCCCTTACCCAATGAAGTACATGGCTTACCCAAGGGATGTCTGATATTGAATGGCAGGAAAACAGAACAATCATTTATCTTTTTAAAGAGCAACTCAGGTCTGGTTAAAGAAAGGATGATGTTTTATGTTCAAAAACATCCATTTTGAGCGTGTGTTGAGGTATAGTTTTGTAAATGTGAATAATTGCAAGTGCATCATTTTAGTGTTTTTTTCTTTGCTTGGATTCCTGATCAGATACTCATCTGTACTACCAGTGATGAGCTACAATAAACGGAATCTTTAACCATCTGACTAATTGGATGCTATCTGTATGGCTTGAACAGGAGGGCATTGATATGTTTTAATGATAATTAATAAAATAATTAAACTTTATTGTCATTCCACTGTCACAAGTACAGAGCAACAAAATTAATTATCTGCATTTAACCCACCCCCTTGGGGAGCAGTGGGCTGCCATTGTGTGGCACCCGGGAGCAGTGTGGGGTTAAGGGTCTTGCTTAGAGACCCAGAGTGGCAGTGGGGGATTGAACTTACTTTTAGAGTGCTTCACCACATTAGTAACAGGATTTGAATGCACACTTTAATGGGCAACTGCTTTATAGCACACAAATGGCAACCTTCTGGTAGAAGATACCTCCAAGTAAGGAATAAAGACATGTCAGAAGTGGGATTCGAACCCACGCCTCCATTGGAGACTGCGACCTTAACGCAGCGCCTTGGACCGCTCGGCCATCCTGACTTCCTGCCAAATTTGAGAGCTTGATTGCGAAACATTTTAAATAACCTGAGAGAGCAGGTGGGCATGACAAGGGCTTTGTCCAAGACCCTAAGAGCTCCCACAACATGCCTATGAGAACCCACCCTGGATCACAATTAACATAAGGTCAAGATAGATCCACCTTGGGAGCTCAAAGAGAAGAGGTGGTTGTAGCTTGATTCCCAAGTTTACTCTTCTATCCTCTGAGACCTGGATACCCACAACTAAGTCTGGAAATTGGCTTTGGAGCTTGAGAAAAGCAAACCAGTTAAAGGCTAGACATACATTACCTAAGAATAGCTACTAAGGAAAATGAAACAGTTTGTCATAAACCCCTTTGTCTTGATTGGGGAACTACAATGAATCCCTTTCGCAGGAATGGCTGCTAAAGCATATAAACAACTCTTCAAAAGTCCTTTACGCTCATCCAGGAAGCAGCGGGGCTTCAACTGGGTTAAAGAATGGATATTGTAAGATTGAGCTGCTGTGGGAGGGGAAGATGCACATGGAATATACTTGCAGAGCTGCTTAACACTTGATTCATCTTGTAAAAATTATTTGTGAGAACCTTTCCTGTATCGTAAGGATGAAGGGTCTATAAAATGGAAATTGGGTTTTCAGGGATTAGTGGCTGCACCTACCAAGCGCCGGACCCTCGCATCTATCAGCCAATGAACTTGATTGGAAAAAAATCTTTAAAGGGCTGATGGGTTGAAGACCTAGACTCACACATGCCATGAACCACCATGACAGTTAAAGGTAAGTAACCTGGGAGCCTAAAGAAGATGGTTACTGATTCATTATTAGGAACGGATACTAAAACAAGCTGGAAATTGGTTGAGTAGAAAACCTTGGCTTGGAAATTTAAATGTATAAGAATGACATTTTATACTTTCTTGATTGGAACTACAATCCTTCCAAGTGTAAGCTAAAAAATCTTCAAAATCTTTAGCTATCAGGAGCAGGGGGCTTAATGTTTAAAGATAATTTAAATATTGAAAATGCCATGATTACTTCACACATGTACGAGAACTTTTATTATGATTTAAGAACCCTTGGGGTAAAGCCAGTCAGTGGGACTCTGCCATTGGCACAGACAGGTTAAGTTGAGAGAGTGGTAGCAGATTTTAGGAAATTAAGTTTAAGCCTGGCTATGCACAGCCCTTAAAGATAAGTAAGGAATCGATTGAATGGAGGAACAGCATCATTTACTTTAAGAGCACCTTGGAACGATGTTTTTGCCAAATTTTGAGGTGTTGGAAATTTTATAATGTGAAAGTGCATGCAAGGCTTTGTCAACTAGATCTACCTGCATAAACCACTGATAATAAATAAGGAATTAACCACTGGACTAAGGGTGGTAGCTTGATCAAGATCTTATTGTTATGATATAAATATTAAATTGGTTTGAGTTAGAAGCAAACCAAAAAAATATTCTAACACCTGGCAGTGCTCCTTGTTGCCAGGAGCATGGGTAGCTGCTATAAACCAAAGTGTTAACTCTCGATAGGGTTCACGTTAAAAGGATTTAATGACTTTGGGGAATGCTTTATTGCAACTGGTAACCTTGTAAATATCAATTTGGAAATCTTCGAAGTGAGGGAAAGAATTGGAGGGAAGTGTCTGCACCCTTGAAGCTCGGCCAATACCTCAAAAGAACTTGATAAAACATTAAAAAACAATGGACTGGGTTTGTGAAGACCTATAGGTCACACTCTTGACCCTGGACCACGGAGCTAGAAAGTTGTACTGATCAGGAATGTTTTACCCTGGATGAACCCTACCAAGGAAATGGCTTTGGAGTTGAATGAAGCAGAAACAGAAACATTATTTTTAAGAAAGTCTGGAAAGAAAGGATATTTTTTATGAACATTGACCTTGGGAGTGTTAAGATAAAATTCAATCTTTAGTTCGACTGGCTTGACTGGTAGATAATTGTAAGATGAGCTCTAGGGATAACCATGAAATTGTGCTATTGATGCTTACAGAGCATTGAATTTTATGAAATTTAATTTAAACTTATGTACCTGTACAAGAAAAATTTTCATTACCTACAGGCTTGGACGAGCTTGGAAGCTGTAAGACAGAGGATAATTTTGTGTTACTTAGACAGATAATCCTTATGGGCAACTCTTAAGCAAAATGGAACTCTGAGAAGATTCAAGTAAGAATAGACATTCGAAGTGATTACCACGCTCATTGAGCGACTAACCACCTTGGACGTCGGCATCTGATTGCAAATTGAGCTTGTTGCGAACTTTTAAATAACCGAAGCAGTGGGCATAAGGTTTGTCACAAGACTAAACTCCCAAAAATATAGAAGCACCCTGGATAATTGACTAAGTTCCAAGATAGATCTCCTTGAGTTAAAGAGACCAGGTTGGTTGTAGATTCCCAAGTTTACTTTATGAACTGGATTCACACTAAGTCTGGAAATTGGCTTTGGAGCTTGGAAAGCAAACAGTTAAAGGTAGCAAATACAAAATCTAGAAAGAACAGTTGTTAAAGCCTGTTGTTGAATACAAAATCCTTAGGTGGCTTATAAGATTAAACTTAAAAGTCCTTTAGCTCATCCGAAGCAGCGGGGCTTCAACTGGGTTGAAAGATATGAGTTGAGCTCTGGAGCGGATCACTGAATTATACTTGCAGAGCTTAACATTGATCATCTTGTAAAAATTATGTGAGAAACTTTACTTATGTAAGATGAAGGTCAAAAATGGAAATTGGGTTTCAGGATAGTGCCTCCCGCATACAAGCTCGGATCCAGAAGCTTAGTCAGCCTACTGAAAATTTGCTGGGAGAAAAACTTAAGGCTGGTAATTTGGTAGGTTGAAACTTTATTGCAAGGACTTATATCATTGGCAGAACCCTGGTAAGCTTAAAAGTAGATAAGAAGCGAATGGAATTAAGCCCTGGTATGCTAACGACTGTACGCCTGAGAATGCTACCAAGGGATTTCTGATTACAATAGAAAATAGAACACATTACTTTTAAAGACAATAGTGTTAAAGGATGGTTTTACGTATCATAAAAGCAATTACGCTGGTAAGAGGATAGTTTGTAAGTGAATATTAAGGACCATTATGTGTTATTTCTTTGTTGGATCTAGAACATCTGACTACAGTTACTAAGAAAACTAGAATGAATTACTGGTATGCACCTTTGCTTGAAGGGCATCAATGTTTTAATGAATGAAAATAAAAAATCTTATTCTTTTCAGTCATCAGAGAAAAAATAGCTTCATGTTAAAACTCATTGGAGCGGCTGTTGTGGACGGAAGTGAGGTTAAGGTGCTTAACAGTGTCATGGGGTTGAATTACTTTTAGAGTCTTACCATTAGTAAGGGTTAAATGACATTTTGGGCAACTGCTTTGCACAAATGGCAACTGGAGAATACCTAGTAAGAATAAAAATTAATGGGATAAACCACCCCATTGGAGATGAACTTACGGCCTTGACCTGGCCATCGCTTCTGCGAATTGGACTTGATTGGGAACTTTAAAACCTGAGGAGCAGGGGTATTCTGGCTTCAAGACTAAACCAAAATGCCTATGGAACCCTGGATCACATAACAAGGCAATAGATACCTTGGGAAAAAGCTCCAAATGAGATGAGAGTTGGTGTAGCTTGAATTCCCAATTTGATTTATAGACCTACTCCCAACATCTGGAAATCTGGAACATTAACAAAGCAGAAGCCTTGGACTCAAAGAAAGGGTTTACTTAGAAATGAAACAGTTTCATAAACCTAGAACACAATAATCTTTGAGGATGGGCTTAAGCATAAAACATTAAAGCTTACTCATCCAGGAAGAGGCTCAAGGTAAAGAATGAATTTAAGTAGTGGAACGATCCTGATATCTTGAGGTGCTTAAACTGATTCATTGTAAAAATTTTGGAGAACCTTTCCTGATCTAAATGTCAAAATTTGGAAATTGGGTCAGGGATTGGTTTAAGCAATAGAAGTCCGGCAA